>NW_028318773.1:600000-771250 GCF_062004578.1 Staurois parvus | reverse complement strand
AACAATGTTATGAAACTGGAAATAGTGCTGAGAAGGACATCAGTTACCGTATGTGGACAGATTAGCTAAGATTAATTTGTTTACTCTTTGGGCCCTTCCACACAGGGCAGACTCTGATTTGATCAGCAGGGGATCTGTCCACTGATCCCCTGCTGTTCAGAGCAGAGCAGGTGGATGATAGGTGAAGGACAAACACAGACAGAGCAAACACAGACAGTTTCCTTCAATTTGATTCATCTAGACGGAGGGGGGTGGATCCACTTCCTTTTTTTTTGTAGAGGACTGGATCGGATTGGAGGTAGGTAGGTGTAAATTGACTCAAGACTGTTTACACCCACTGATCCTCAGGGGTGAATAAAGGGTATGATCAGGTCCACCTGAAACTGAAAGTGATTCTAAAGGCTTATTTAGAAGAAAAAAAAAAACACAAACATGCGTATACTTACCTGCTCTGTGGTTTTGCACAGAGCAGCCCAGATCCTCCACTTCTCGGGTCCCCTGCTGGTGCTCCTGGCCTCCCTCCTGTTGGGTGCCTTTACAGCAAGCAGCTTGCTATGGGGGCACCTGCTGTTCCGTGTATCCATTCACACACAGAGCCGCTGCTTGGCCCTGCCCTGCTCTGTTTTCTCATTGGCTCACTGGCTGTGATTGACCCAGGATAGCCAAGACTCCAGTGCACATCGCTGGATTGAGAGGGGCTTAGGTGAGTTTGAGGGGGGCTGGGGAATGTTGCAAAGATAGTTTTTTTACCTTCATGCATAAAAGGCAAAATGAAGGGAAAAACCTTTGAGCCTTTAGAACCAATTGAAGGTGGACCTCATTGGACCCATCATATGAAAGTGCCCTTAAGTTGACAAGATTCAGTATATAATACCCTTTTATAAATACATAATAATTTATACAGTAACCTTGGTGGCAAGTTGCTCACTTGAAAGTGGACAGACAGTGAAAGATTTACATATTCCTAAGAAGAAGTTAAATGGCTTTAAAACAACCCCCTGCTAACCTTTGTAGCTGTGGGTGCTGTGGAGAAATTCATCCAAAGGAGCTTGTTCTAGGCAACTTAGCAGATTGTTTCATAAAAGCCCTGATTGACTTTCTAAATGTACAAATATTAAATGGGTATTAGTTTATAAGAAGTAACATTGTAGAAGAACACTGAGGATCCCTACACTGATCAAAAAGCCCCAGTCATGGCAGAAAATGGAAATATGGGCTGGTTCAAGATCAGAAAATTAGATGAAAAATGCTGCATATTTTATTTATTCAATCTGTATGCCAAACATACAATAAGATGAGTGGAAGATCATAGAGGTTTCAAGATTGGTGACTAAACAGCAATCTTTGGCATGCTGATGACACTACTAAGATGGGAATTCAGCTTAACATAAAAAAATCAAAGGTTATGACAACAGGAAAGATAGCTAACTTTGAAGCTGATAGTGAAGAAATAGAAATATACTGTTTCTGCTTCCACAGATCAGTTATTACCAACAAATACTCAAGCAGTCAACAATCATCATAGCTTTTAGAAGAGCAAGGATTACAAAATATATTTTTAAAGTACTGGCGTGTCTATAGGTACTATCATTGGAATTGTCAGGTTGTGGTATTTTCTGTCACTCTCTGTGGATGTGAAAGTTGGACAAAGAAAAAGTAAGACCAGAAAAGTATTAATGTCTTTGATTTCTGGTGTTGGTAAAGACAGCAAGGAAAGCAAACAAATGAAGCCCAACCTTTAACCAGAAGCTCAGATGAATATGCTGAAGATGTCTTGTATTGGACATATTATAAGAAAACACAACTCAATAGAAAATGCTATTGTGATTGAAAAAGTTAAAAGAAAATGAAGGAGAGGATAACCAGCTATAAGATATGTAGCACTACCCCCTCAAGGGCTGCGTATTATTTTTTGGGTCCCCTGTCAATCTTGACTTCCCTTTGTAAACCCAACCTCTGCTGACACCACTGGACTCTTGCGACCACAATAAACAACAACTGTAAAATCGACTCACACACAAGGTATTATAAACTAATACGATGTTTATATTGGCATGCAATGTAACTTGGTAAAAAAAACAGAATAACATGGGTATATGCAGCAAAAATACTCACGCGTTACATCCTTGTCACGTGACTTCATCAGTCACGTCACAGTGATGTAACGCATGGGTCAGAGAGCGGAATGTGGTGGCGTAATTTCCGACATGAACGGCCGCAGCCATATTGGTACACCCAGTACACCCATATCAGCACATGTGATTGATGCCTTGTTTGATTTGTTCCCATGTAAGTGCGCATTTGTCTTTACAATAAATTTGATTAATTTACAATATTACACTATGGAAGCACTTTTGCTTGTCCCCCTGGGAGTGCTGTGAGCTGGCTGTTTTTTCTGGTCCAACGAACCCCTGACAGGAGTTCTGTGCGCTGGTGGATTTCCGTGTCCAAAGGTGAAAGATATATTACCACAGCTGAACAGTATGGTCCACCAGTGAGGGGGATATCATCCCTACATCGCCATTTGGGATTCCACTTAAAGGGCCCCTACAGTGAGTGTCCTGAAAGCCTTTTGGCCCCTTGGGGTCTGGGCATGGAGGTGAGGAGGCAATTTCGCCAGTTTGGGATTCAACAATCATTTACCCATCCATGTTGTGTTTTTTTTTTTTATGCGTTTTTGTTGGACTTTTTTGAACATGTACTTTATGTCCCATTTATGATTTTTTTAGTCGCATGTTATTTATTTCTCCATTGTGTTATTGTATTTTACGATGCACAATAATACATCCATTTGATTTCACTGTGGGTTTGTATCACCATTTTCTGTTTTATACTAGTTGCACTCTATATATGTTTTCCACATTTATTTATGGTATTTATATGGTCACTTATTAGTCGTTTTATGTCACATGGACTTTTGATACACATTGTGTTCTGACTCTTTAGTCGCATGGTCATAATTTTTGTTCTCACTGTGCGTTGTTATTGTCATTCTTCTGTGATAAGTGGTTTGTCCACTTTTAATATTAAACACTTCATTTTGTATTTTTCACATTTTGCTCCACTTTCTCATTAGTTGTATTCATGTTATTTCATTTATGTTATGACGGACTCATACTGTATGTCCCACTATTACTGTGAGTTAGTTAATATTTTATTTTTCCCTGATCATTTCCGTGCATTTTGCCCACGGTCACGGTTTATTGTCTGTTAAACGTATTGGTCCTCATTTTAGACCTTTTTTTATTTCACCTTTCCCTTCACTCCCATATTCCTTCCATTTACTGATTATGTTATGGTGTATTATCTATTGTCTTCTCGTGTCATTATTTGTTTTGGAATGTCTGTGGCATTATTGTGATTAGCGCAACATCAATTTTCTGTTTGTTGTTTTAAGCTCGCTGTGAGTCCTCAGAACTAGACAGGGATTAAATGTGAAGTGAAGAGACCTCTCATTTATAATTGACCAATGTCCTTTTAAGCATACTATAGAGTCTTCTGTGTGCTTGTTGGGGCCCAGTTTGGATGAAATTTGTTATGGTGGAGATGTTAGTTTCTCAAAATGGCAATACAATAATAATGAGGAGGAAAGGAAGGATTTAACACTTTTCCTTTTGCTGGTAGTGAATTAGTGTAGGGTTCACTTTAAAGCACTAGAAAAAAAAGGCAGGCTTCAAATAGTGGAGGGTAACAATTGGCATAAATGTTTGTGGACAAGGACAAATCTGTCTGGATGTCAAAGGCCAAAAGCAACAGTAGTAGGGAAAATGTTGATTCAGTTGGCACTGCGGTCATCTTAGATGATGAGACTGTAATGCAGATGTATTCCAGCAGTGGCGGCTGGGAGAACTAGGCTGCAACCTTGGGCAACTATATGTAATGTTCACAACTATGTGCAGGTAGATAGCTGAGGAGATGAAATTGCTAATGTTCTCTTAGTGGATACTTGGGGTTCTCTCACTTGATCAGTGTGGTACGGCAGATTTTAGCAATTCTGCTTTTCCAGCAGATAGGGAGCCCACACAGACTCTCCAGTTCCAATCCGGCATCCTGTCAGCTCTTCTGCTGACAGATTGGCTCGCTGGACAGCATGGCATACGGGACAATCAGAAGGCTCTTTCCGCTCCTTCTCCTTCTCTAACTCCGGCTCTGCGGTCTACTTCAGTCATCAGTACCCTTCCTCCTCTCTCCTCCACTCTACTCTCCCCCAAGTCTCCCGGGCATTGATATGTATATGCCCACACGTCACCTCCTCTGGGAAATGTAGTCCCTGAGTGCCCTGCCCACCATTCAAGTCTTGCTGTTCAGCATACATATGAATGACCCTGAATGGCAGGCCACCGCCATCTGATGTCCATTTAAAGTACTGCATCTAACACCATTTCAATAGGTTACAGATAGATAGATTGGTCACAGATATTATGAACATGCTGTTATGAAGGCTTAGAACCCTAACAGAAGAAAATTTTGGAGAAACAGTTGGGGTCACCAGGAGCCGACATTGATTTGATGGCACTTAATGATAATTAATAATACTGTTTCAAGTAACTTCCTTCAGTTGAAATCAGTGATAAATTATAATGTATTTATAGACAGGGACTTCCTGTTTTCTGGTAGAGTTTAGGGTTATAGCATTTTTGTCCAAGGAATGATTATTTTTGTCTAAAATTGAATGATGGGGCTTCAGGGGTTTTATTTAATCATATTAAGCAGGATAAAATAGATCTGTGTTTTCACTGAAATTGGCCCTGCAGAGGCAGCTGCTAAGAGTGTCTGTCTGATAACTGATATCTTGTTCTCTCTGGTGTTGTGGCAACTGCTAAGCCTGAAAGCTGTAACACACAGTGATTGACACTTAAACCCTCACTGCTATGAATTTACCCATACAGTGGTCCACCCCCACTCTCTACACTGCATGGATTAAAGGTTCATTTGGCTAGGGTGTAAAGGAATAAGTACACATATTTACCTGATTCCTAGTTCCCGCACAGCCAGCACTCTCATCTACAGTCTGACACTCCTAGAATGTGTGTGGTCCCTTGCATCCTCAATTGCAATGTAGGACTGCTAATCCTGCATTGCACATGATGATGTTGGAGACCACAGCCAGCCAGGAAGCAAAGTGAAGCCTCACATGGATAGCAAGTGGCCTGCAGGAGCATAAAATCAATATTTCAATGTACTCCATTCCCCCTTAGCCAAACACACATTTACTTTAATCCATGAAGTGTGGAGGAGGAAACCCACTACATGGGTAAATTTAACAGCAGTAGATATGTGTGGGATTAGTTTGGTAAAAAAAATCGAAATTTGGACAGAATTTTCGTTATTCAGTGATTCGAATGTTTACTAATCTCCGAATCACAATACTAAGAAATTTCAGTTAATCCAAAATAAATTATAACGAAACAACAAAATTAATTTGCATTCATTTGTTTTCATTTGACGTGATGCAATAGTTTGCGCATTTTGTTAATGTTTGAAGAATCTGAAATAGCATAACAACATAACAAATGAATCCGAAATTAATTTAATTCCATTTCTTCTTTTGGATCCATTTCATTTTTATTATGCATTAACATTTTTCATTATTATAAAAAAATGCACTCGTGTTGAAATGGAAACTTGTTGCAATAAATTCAGTAACATATAAAAGTGAAATAAGATGATGATTCCAATCTCCTACTTGTGTTTTGGTTGGATAAAGGTGAAGCCATCAGAATATCTGAATCATAACAAAACAAATTAATCAGAAATTAATTTTGTACCATTTGTTCTTTCAGATATCATCCAATCAGCCCATTCCACTTCTCTAACAAATTAACATAATGAATGAATCCCATATTTAATTTAATTCAACAAATTTTTTGGGATATCATCCAATCAGCTCATCCCATTTCTCTTTGTGGGACAGACTAGCCAAATTCGATTATATGAAACTAATCTAAATATATGAAACAAATTCCAAATACACTAAATGAATTCCAAAAATGAATCATTCTAACATAACGAATATGATGAAACTAAATTATAAATTTAATAAATTAATCTGAAACTAAACAAACATTTTTTGTTCATGCACATCTCTAAACAGCAGCTCAGATTGGGACTTTAAGTTGACAGTTTTAGCATTTGTATCCCTCGCTGTACCAGCAAGAAGTCTACAGACAGCAGCTCCTCAGGAATGGTTTTAGGTTCCCACCACCTATCGCTCAAACCTATGAGGTTTGATTGAAGTTTGAATTGACCAGCAAAACATGTAGGGAGACAAATTATAATACAACAAGCAATAAAAAACTGAATTACAACTGAATTGAAAAAATAACACTGCAAAATTGATGTATGTGGCCAACTTGAAAGGTACATAAAGCCCAAACTCTCTTAATTTTGGACAAAACAAGGAATTGCTAAAAACCTTATCAGATTGTTATTGCTGTCTGTGCCCCTGCTAGGAATATTCACCTTCTTTTCTATTTGTATTGGTGATCCTTTTTATGAGGACTGAAAGTGAGGGAAAGTGAAAAATTTTGACTTGTCACCTGTACGGGAATAGAGGGTAAATGGAAACAGTTGTCATGTGGACAACTATCAAAGAGGGAATGGTTTTATTGTTATTATATGGGAATATTATAGTGCCAACAGTTTGTGCAGTGTTTTAAAAAATGGACAGTAGAGATAGGTTTTCAGGGATTGCCTAAAGATGGATAAGAAAGAGAAAGTCCAACAGATATGGGTAAGGAGTTCCAGAGAATGAAAGAGGCTATGGAGAAGTGCTGGAGGTGGCATGGCAGGAGGCCTGGAGAATGATTTAGTTGGTATTTTGAGACAAGGTTGTTGATGTAGCTGGGAGTAGAGTTTTTGATGGTTTTGCAGGTTGTTGATAGTATATTGAATTTTATTAGGTGGAGGAGCAAAAGCAAATAGAGGGATTGGTAGAGAGGGGTAGTGGACACTGAACAGTTGGTAAGGTGGATGAGTCTGGAAACAACATTCATGATAGACTGAAGGGGGATAGCCTATGTAAAAGTAGGCCAGCAAGGATGGAGTTGCAATAGTCAAGGCAAGAAATACAGTTGTGCTCAAAAGCTTGCATAACCTGACAGAAATCTACAAATTGTGTCATTGATAGTGAAAATAGGACTGATCATGCAAAAAAACATGTCTTTTATTTAAGGATAGTGATCATATGAAGTCATTTATTATCACATAGGTGTTTGGCTCATTTTTAAATCATAATGATAACTAGAGATGAGCGAAGTATTCAAAAATTCGATTCGGCTGATTCGGCGAATTCGAGGAATAAATTCGATTCGAGGCGAATATATTCGCTGCGAATTTAACTTATAAAAGGGTGTTTCTAGGCTTCAGAGAGCCTTTATATTAGTGCAGAACACTGTACCTTTAATTTAAATGCCCTTGGAGTCTGCTGGGGAAGAGAAATAATACTGTCAGTCAGTATGACATGCAGATGAGTGCCGTCGATCTTAGAATCACCGCACACTTCACTCATTTGGGCAGTCACGGGGCCAAAACCAGAGTGTGGAGCCACAGTGTGGCGGTGGAGGCAGCAGCAATGGGAGGCCATACAGCACCCTATGACAAAAATGGAACCCACCAGCAGTGTGAGGAGACCTGAAAGTGGCACGTGGCAGAGTGTGGCGATGGAGACAGCAGCAATGGGAGGCCGTACAGGGACCCATGACACACTCTGGACCTGGCAGCAGCATGAGGAGGCGGTACAGGGGCCCATGACAGATTACGGGCCTGGCAGCAGCATGAGGAGTCGGTACGGGGGCCCATGGCAGATTACGGGCCTGGCAGCAGCAATGGGAGGCCATACAGCACCCTATGACAAAATGGAACCCACCAGCAGTGTGAGGAGACCTGAAAGTGGCACATGGCAGAGTGTGGCGATGGAGACAGCAGCAATGGGAGGCCGTACAGGGACCCATGACACACTCTGGACCTGGCAGCAGCATGAGGAGGCGGTACAGGGGCCCATGGCAGATTACGGGCCTGGCAGCAGCAATGGGAGGCCCGTAATCTGCCAGCACCCTATGACAAAATGGAACCCACCAGCAGTGTGAGGAGACCTGAAAGTGGCACATGTTTGGGGCATGATTCATGGCGGATTTAGTCAGTTGTGTCAGGAACTGGTGGTTTGAAATCCAGACTAATCCACGCCTGATTCATTTTCACAAACGTGAGTCTCTCCACACTTTGGGTGGACAGTCGTGTCCTCCGCGGAGTTACAATACCTCCTGCCGCACTAAACACGCGCTCCGATGCCACGCTACTGGCCTGGCATGACAGCCTTTCAAGGGCAAATTCAGCTAGTTGGGGCCAAAGGTCAAGTTTCGTTGCCCAGTAGTCAAGGGGATTGTCTACCTCGGTTGGCAGGGTGCTGTCCAAGTAGGGGATTTGTGAAAAGAAATTCACAGAAAAAGCGGCTACATTATGAACAGAACGTGACACTCAGAAAAATTTCCAAAAATTATGCTTTATTACACATATATAAATATGACATATGGGCATTCGCCCTGGTTAACCATCACCTCAGTATGAGACAATACACACAGACCTAAAACCATATAAAATGACACCAAGACCGGTCTAAATGCATGTGCAACAGAAAAAATGACTGCAGGAGTCTAATGTCCCTGTAGCACAGACACATAGGTGAACACTTCCCAAAAGAGGTGTATCCAAAAATTATACCATAGGCATACCATAATATTGAATATTATAAATAGAACAATACCATTATGGTGAATCCCAATCAGGGAATCCAAAAATTGTACTATGGATATAAATATCACATGTATGCAATGCAGCAAGCACAATATGCGTCAAAAAGAGAACAACAAGCCTCAGGCCTGTATGGAGGGAGACATAAATGTCAAATATATGATGCAATACATTCCTGTGCCGGCACACGTGGTTGGGGCCCATTCATCTGTAATATAAACAGCTGTATCCTAGAGCTCTTGAATGAAAATATGCCCCATTTGTTCCCAGGGTGGAAGAAAAGATGCAAAAAGCAGCACTCTGCTTGAAATGGTATCTTCACCACTATATGTGGACTACACACCACCTTTCGTAGGGAAAACAGGACATATCCCAAAAGATCTTCTGCCTGTTGAAATATATGTGGTATATCCTGTATCCTATACAAAGCACCATGATGTCCCCATCCTGTAGTGAGACAAATGATATGTGGGAAGTCACTGACAGAGTTTCCACTCAATAAGATATATAGGTGTCATATAGATCACAGAGGACCATATATCTAATGTCCTGTAACAGTCCACTCACCACCTGTGCTGTGGGTATTAGGAATGAAAGAGATGTCCTTCATGGGTACTGCCATACACGGCCACAGAGGCCTAGGAACCACCGCTGACATCCGCCGATATACCGCGGGTTCCAGCCCCTTCTTGGCGCTTGTGCTGCTCACACTTGCCTCATGGCATGTGAAGATGGCTTCCTCCTTATGGGTCAGCGTGCGTTCCACCTAATGCGCATGACCGGAAGTGACGTATCTGACGTATGACGTCAACGCGTTTCGCCGATGGGCGTATCTCACTCAGCTTCGTCAGGACAAATGAAACAACTGCATTTCAATTTCCTATTTATAGTGGGTAAAGACCCACCCATTTATGCAAAAAAGCTAACCTGCAATTGTTCCTAATGGAAGAAAAAAAGGGGGCTAAATACTTAGCACAGCTGCTGGTCTTTGTTGAATATAATTAAAAAGACAGACGGCTGGAAACAACAGAGAGGGAAGAGGCTTAGCAATTTTGAAAATGCATATATTGATCAAAAGATCATGAATTAAATATACCAGTCAATTAACGCTTTTATCACATTTAAACCAGAAGATGGCGATATAAATCAGAGAACCAACAATTCTATTCATTGAATCAGGTTTTTTAGGAGACAATGTAAATTACCAGAAGACACCACAAGATGGCAATATAACCTGAGAGTTCTCATAAGGGTCATTACAACAAAAATACCCCAATTCTCAGGCAACCATCCTATGGTGTGGTTATTATTCAAAAAGAGGAGGTACTAAGGGATAATTAACCAGACAATCAATCCTTTTACATTTTTTAGAGCTATATTGAAGCTCATACCATAAGATCATCCATACTTTTGTTAATATTCCCAATATATATAGGTTTATTTTGGGGTTATTTAATCTAAGGTCCAACCCTTTATAAAGACAAAAAAATGCCGTAAATTGCCCACCGCATGGCAATAAGCAGGTACATAGTCCTATAAACCTATTTTTCCAAAAACACTTGGAGGTCACATTCCACATTTAACCCCTTAGGGTACAGTGTATCAAGTTTATATATCCAATGTTTCTCCTTTTTAAGCAGTTCTCTGTCAAAATCACCTCTCCTTTGTGGGAAGTGCAGTGCATAGAAACCTTTTACTTTTGTACCGTCCAGTTTACCTCCATGATATTTGGCATAATGTTGGGCAAGATTACTGTCAGGGTCATTTGATCTAATATCTCTAAGATGTTCACCTATTCGTACTTTGAGTTGTCTTTTAGTCTTACCAACATACATCTTTTTACAGGGACAGGTTAAGATATATAATACTCTCACTGTGGAGCAGTTTATGAGACTCTGAATCTTATAATGAGTGTTATTTCCTGAGTCATAAAAGGAATCCGTACGATCCACATATTTGCAGATTTGACATTTTCCACACTTAAACATCCCCTTGGTACGTGATTTTAACCATGTTGTTTGTTTTAATGGTTGATAATCTGAATGAATAAGGAGGTCACCAAGATTTGGTGCTCTTCTTGCTACCATCTAGCAGGGACCCATGACACACTCTGGACCTGGCAGCAGCATGAGGAGGCGGTACAGGAGCCCATGACAGATTACGGGCCTGGCAGCAGCATGAGGAGTCGGTACGGGGGCCCATGGCAGATTACGGGCCTGGCAGCAGCATGAGGAGGAGGTACAGGGGCCCATGGCAGAGTGGCGGAGCGTAAGCAGCTAAAATTGAAGGCCATACAGAGGCCTATGTTAAAAAGTCCCCCCAGCAGCAGCGTGGGGAGACGACTATCAAGAGTCCAATGGCAGAGTGGCGGAGCAGAAGCAGCTTCAATTGAAGGCCATACACAGGACTAGTTTAAAAAGCGGAAGCCATCAGCAGCGTGAGCAGACGACAGAGACACATGGCGCAGGGTGGCGGTGGATGCAGCAGTATTCGGAAGCCAAACACAGGCCTCGGTTAAAAAGCAGAAGCCGTCAGCAGCGTGAGCAAACGACAGAGACACATGGCGCAGGGTGGCGGTGGATGCAGCAGTATTCGGAAGCCAAACACAGGCCTCGGTTAAAAAGCGGAAGCCATCAGCAGCGTGAGCAGACGACAGAGGCACATGGCGCAGGGTGGCGGTGGAGGCAGCAGCAATGGAAGGCTATACAGCACCCTATCACAAAATGGAACCCACCAACAGTGTAAGGAGACCTGAAAGTGGCACATGGCGCAGGGTGGCGGTGGAGGCAGCAGTATTCGGAAGCCATACACAGGCCTAGGTTAAAAAGCGGAAGCCGTCAGCAGCGTGAGCAGACGACAGAGACACATGGCGCAGGGTGGCGGTGGATGCAGCAGTATTCGGAAGCCAAACACAGGCCTCGGTTAAAAAGCGGAAGCCGTCAGCAGCGTGAGAAGACGACAGAGACACATGGCGCAGGGTGGCGGTGGATGCAGCAGTATTCGGAAGCCAAACACAGGCCTCGGTTAAAAAGCGGAAGCCGTCAGCAGCGTGAGCAGACGACAGAGACACATGGCGCAGGGTGGCGGTGGATGCAGCAGTATTCGGAAGCCAAACACAGGCCTTGGTTAAAAAGCGGAAGCCGTCAGCAGCGTGAGCAGACGACAGAGGCACATGGCGCAGGGTGGCGGTGGAGGCAGCAGCAATGGAAGGCCATACAGCACCCTATCACAAAATGGAACCCACCAACAGTGTAAGGAGACCTGAAAGTGGCACATGGCGCAGGGTACCGGTGGAGGCAGCAGTATTCGGAAGACATACACAGGACTAGTTTAAAAAGCGGAAGCCGTCAGCAGCGTGAGCAGACGACAGAGGCACATGGCGCAGGGTGGCGGTGGAGGCAGCAGTATTCGGAAGCCATACACAGGCCTAGGTTAAAAAGCGGAAGCCGTCAGCAGCGTGAGCAGACGACAGAGGCACATGGCGCAGGGTGGCGGTGGAGGCAGCAGTATTCGGAAGCCATACACAGGCCTAGGTTTAAAACTGGAACCCAGCAGCGTGAGCAGACGACAAAGACACACATGGCAGAGGATGGATCTGGCAGCAGTATGAGAAGGCGGTACAGGGGCCCGTGGCACAGTGTGGTGATGGGGGCTACAGCAACTGGATGCCAGAAAGTGGCCGATAGGGCTATATACTGCATGGAATTATAAAGTTGTAAAGACAGCGGCCTATAAGGCTATACACACTATAACAATCATGACTTGATTGACCATTGGCCTATAAGGCTATACACAGCATGAATATCATGACTTATTCTGAGAGTGGTTTGGAAGGCTATATACAAAAAGTAATTCATGAGCTGTCCGGACAGCGGACAATAAGTACATATATACAAATCAATTCATCAGCTGTCCAGCCAGCGGCCTCAAAGGCGACACATATAGAAAGCAATTCATGAGCTGTTCAGACAGCAGCCTCTAAGGCGACAGATATACAAAGCAATTCCCGAGGTGTTCAGGGAGCGGCCTGAACGGCTAGGTTATTAGGTCAGTTGTGTCAGGAACTGGTGGTTTGAAATCCAGACTAATCCACGCCTGATTCATTTTTACAAACGTGAGTCTCTCCACACTTTGGGTGGACAGTCGTGTCCTCCGCGGAGTTACAATACCTCCTGCCGCACTAAACACGCGCTCCGATGCCACGCTACTGGCCGGGCATGACAGCCTTTCAAGGGCAAATTCAGCTAGTTGGGGCCAAAGGGCAAGTTTCGTTGCCCAGTAGTCAAGGGGATTGTCTACCTCGGTTGGCAAGGTGCTGTCCAAGTAGGCCCAAGCCTGTTGTTTGAGGTCCTGCTCCAGGTCCACCTGATGCTGCTGCTGCTGCGGCTGGTTAGTAGTTTCCTCACTGCGCTGGTGAAGAAAGCTACTCATCATCGACTGCAGACTGAGGCAGCCGCTGCTGGTGGAGCTGCCACTGCTCCTACCACCCCACCCCTCCCCTGCTGCCATGGCAGCGGAACGCGAGCGCACAGGGCCCACAGTGTCTGAGGATGGACGTTGGCGCAGAAAGGCAGAGACCAACTGACTACATAGGTGGTTTTTATAGTACTTTATTTTGGCCTCCCTCTCAGCAGGTGTGAAAAAGGCCACCATTTTTGAACGGTAGCGAGGGTCCAACAAGGTGGACAGCCAAAAGTCATCCCTCTGTCTGATAGTTATTATTCGGCTGTCGCTACGCAAGCAACCGAGCATGCTATGGGCCATTTGTGCCAAGGAATGCGAGGGACTCCCTGCCTCCATCTCCACAGCATACTGCCACGGTGCGTCTGGGTCCTCTGTCTCCTCCTCCTCCTCTACCAGATGCTCCTGCTCCTCCACTCCTGTCCGCTGAGTGGAAAAACCACCCATTTCACTCAATAATTCCTGAGCACCAATGTCCTCCTCTACCTCCTCCTCTTCTTCCTGTCCTGCCCCCACAGGGGTCATGTGGCGTTGAGATCTGTGTGCCACGTCTACCGCACCCTGACCAGCCATTGTTAACAGCATTTGTTCCAGGACGTGCAACAGAGGAATGACGTCGTTCATCCCATAGTCCTGCCGACTCACGAATAGCGTGGCCTCCTCAAAGGGCCTGAGCAAGCGGCAGGTGTCACGCATGAGCTGCCAATGGCTGACATCTAAGTTACACAGGGGAGTACCTTTATCCGCTTATAACATCAGGAAATCGGTGATGGCCTTTCGCTGTTCGTAAAGGCGGTCTAACATATGTAGGGTTGAATTCCACCTTGTTGCAACGTCGCAGATCAGGCGATGCTGTGGAATTCCGTTCTGCCGCTGCAGCTCAAGGAGGGTGTGCTTTGCGGTGTAGGAATGGCTGAAATGCATGCAAAGTTTACGTGACATTTTAAGGATGTCTTGCAGTGGGATGGTGGATTTTAGGAACCGCTTGACAACCAGATTGAACACGTGAGCCATGCATGGCGCATGGCACAACCTTCCTTGACGCAGAGCAGACACCATGTTCTTTCCGTTGTCGGTCAACATGGTTCCGATTTTCAGTTTGCGCGGAGACAGCCATCTGTAGAATTCTCTTTTCATTACACTCAGAAGTTCCTCCCCTGTGTGACTACGTTCGCCAAGGCATACCAGGTGCAGCACAGCGTGACACCGTTGCGCCCTGCACATGTGATATGCCGGTCGGGTAATGGGACTTGGCACGGGGGTGGCGGCTGAGGACACGGCGGAAGAAGAGGTGGTAGAGGCGGACATCTTTGCCGGACCAAGGACGTGCAAACGTGGAGGCAAAAGCGGCATGACCTGTCCAAGTTGCTGGTGCGGCTGTGCCGGCACCACGTTCACCCAGTGGGCCGTAAATGACATGTACTGTCCCTGACCGTAGTTACAGCTCCACACGTCGGCGCTGCCGTGCACTTTGGCAGAGACCGACATGCTCAAAGACTGGCCCACCATCTCTTCTACATGTGAATGCAGGGCTGGCACTGCCTTTTTGGCGAAGAAATGCCGGCTTGGCACTCTCCACCGCTGCTCGGCACAAGCCATCATTTCTCGGAAAGGTGCTGAGTCCACCACTTGGAAAGGGAGGGACTGCAGCACCAGCAACTTGGACAGGAGGACGTTCAGCTTCTGCACCGTCGGGTGCGTGCTCGCAAACTGTTGTCTCTTGGAAACGGATTCCAAGAAAGACTGCTGACGGAATCCGTGAAGAGGAGTAGCAGGAGAAGGAGCATCTGAACGAGCGGAAGATGCCAACGAGCGACAACTCCTCTCAGCAGAGGTGTTAGAGCCTTGACTGGCTGATAGAGGGCGATTGACGTCGGGTGATGGAGCAAGTAACGGAGCGGGTGATGGAGCGGGGGCTGGGGCAGGCAGAACCGCCGTATCTTTATCACGGTTTTCCCAGGCCACCAAATGGCGACGCTGCATATGCTGACGCAACGCTGTAGTCCCAACATTGGCCCCTTGGCCACGCTTGACTTTCTGGCCACATAGTCGACATACGGCTACGTTTACTTCCTCGGGCGGCTTGACGAAAAATTGCCACACCGCCGAGTAGGAAACTTTGCCCCCGCTACTCCTCACTGGCTGACTGCTACTTCCTCCGTGCACACCAGCACCACTAGTGGCCGTGGTGGTAGGCTGCAGTGGAGCTGGTGCTCTACTCCGTGGCCGTTTGGCTCCACTGACACTGCTGCGACCCTGCTGCCTCCTGGGCAACCCACCGACTGTTTTGCTCGCTGGCAAGCTGGCACCCTCTTCTACTGATGATGCGGAAGCAATAGCCTGATGACGACGAGGCTGCCAAGTGCGATCAGCCTCATCATCATCAATTAGGGTCTCCGCCTCACTACTAGCCCCCTCGGCTGCGTGTGGGTCAGGAGACAGACCTGTCTCTAGACTGGCTACCGAGCCACTCTCCTCGCCAGTACTTCTTCGCCTGGCTGCTGAAGAGGCGGATGTCTCCCCCCGTTCCTGACCGCCCTCTGTTAGCTCTTCCTCACTGTACAGTGGGGCTGAGCCCACAGCATGCGATACTTCACTTGGTGAGGGAACACCAAACGACAAGGGCAGGTCGAGGACACGTGATTTCAGTGGGCTTGCTCCCGGGCCATGCCAACTAACGGTTGTGTCTGACGTACCCACCGACCGTTGGCTGTAGGTGTCAGAGGTGACCTGGGAAGAGGAAGACGACCGAGTAAACCAATCGATGACGGCAGGGTTGTCGGTGGAGACACGACCGCTGGATGACACCGGGAGCACTGGCCTCTGGCTGCGACTAGTGCTGCCTCGACCCCTTCCTCTGCTGCCACGTCTGCTCGCTCCTGAAACATTGCCTCCTCTACCACTCCTCTGCGTGTTGTCTGACATACTCTTTAATTCAATAAGCACCCCAAAAATAAAACCGGATTTAACTCTTTGAACGTACAATAGTGGTTGTGAAGCAGAAAGTCAGTTTATTTAGCACAATCGGTCAATTGCAGCTTGCCGTTGGCTGGAAACTGTACGTTTATGTCACTGGAATGCACTAATCACCCAAAAAATATTACCGCCACCCAGCGTGTATATGGATTTAACTCTTTGAACGTACAATAGTGGTTGTGAAGCAGAAAGTCAGTTTATTTAGCACAATCGGTCAATTGCAGCTTGCCGTTGGCTGTAAACTGTACGTTTAGGTCACTAGAATGCACTAATCACCCAAAAAATATTACCGCCAGCCGGCGTGTAAATGGATTTAACTCTTTGAACGTACAATAGTGGTTGTGAAGCAGAAAGTCAGTTTATTTAGCACAATCGGTCAATTGCAGCTTGCCGTTGGCTGTAAACTGTACGTTTATGTCACTGGAATGCACTAATCACCCAAAAAATATTACCGCCAGCCGGCGTGTAAATGGATTTAACTCTTTGAACGTACAATAGTGGTTGTGAAGCAGTAAGTCAGTTTATTGTACACAATCGGACAATTGCAGCTTGCCGTTGGTTGGAAACTGTACGTTTCTGTCACTGGAATGCACTAATCACCCAAAAAATATTACCGCCAGCCGGCGTGTAAATGGATTTAACTCTTTGAACGTACAATAGTGGTTGTGAAGCAGAAAGTCAGTTTATTGTACACAATCGGTCAATTGCAGCTTGCCGTTTGCTGTAAACTGTACGTTTATGTCACTGGAATGCACTAATCACCCAAAAAATATTACCGCCAGCCGGCGTGTAAATGGATTTAACTCTTTGAACGTACAATAGTGGTTGTGAAGCAGAAAGTCAGTTTATTTAGCACAATCGGTCAATTGCAGCTTGCCGTTGGCTGGAAACTGTACGTTTCTGTCACTGGAATGCACTAATCACCCAAAAAATATTACCGCCAGCCGGCGTGTAAATGGATTTAACTCTTTGAACGTACAATAGTGGTTGTGAAGCAGAAAGTCAGTTTATTTAGCACAATCGGTCAATTGCAGCTTGCCGTTGGCTGGAAACTGTACGTTTATGTCACTGGAATGCACTAATCACCCAAAAAATATTACCGCCACCCGGCGTGTAAATGGATCTAACTCTTTGAACGTACAATAGTGGTTGTGAAGCAGAAAGTCAGTTTGTTTAGCACAATCGGTCAATTGCAGCTTGCCGTTGGCTGGAAACTGTACGTTTATGTCACTGGAATGCACTAATCACCCAAAAAATATTACCGCCACCCGGCGTGTATATGGATTTAACTCTTTGAACGTACAATAGTGGTTGTGAAGCAGAAAGTCAGTTTATTTAGCACAATCGGTCAATTGCAGCTTGCCGTTGGCTGGAAACTGTACGTTTATGTCACTGGAATGCACTAATCACCCAAAAAATATTACCGCCACCCGGCGTGTAAATGGATCTAACTCTTTGAACGTACAATAGTGGTTGTGAAGCAGAAAGTCAGTTTATTGTACACAATCGGTCAATTGCAGCTTGCCGTTGGCTGGAAACTGTACGTTTCTGTCACTGGAATGCACTAATCACCCAAAAAATATTACCGCCACCCGGCGTGTAAATGGATCTAACTCTTTGAACGTACAATAGTGGTTGTGAAGCAGAAAGTCAGTTTATTTAGCACAATCGGTCAATTGCAGCTTGCCGTTGGCTGGAAACTGTACGTTTATGTCACTGGAATGCACTAATCACCCAAAAAATATTACCGCCACCCGGCGTGTATATGGATTTAACTCTTTGAACGTACAATAGTGGTTGTGAAGCAGAAAGTCAGTTTATTTAGCACAATCGGTCAATTGCAGCTTGCCGTTGGCTAGAAACTATGCGTTTAGGTCACTAGAATGCACTAATCACCCAAAAAATATTACCGCCAGCCGGCGTGTAAATGGATTTAACTCTTTGAACGTACAATAGTGGTTGTGAAGCAGAAAGTCAGTTTATTGTACACAATCGGTCAATTGCAGCTTGCCGTTGGCTGGAAACTGTACGTTTATGTCACTGGAATGCACTAATCACCCAAAAAATATTACCGCCAGCCGGCGTGTAAATGGATTTATTTCTTTGAACGTACAATAGTGGTTGTGAAGCAGAAAGTCAGTTTATTGTACACAATCGGTCAATTGCAGCTTGCCGTTGGCTGGAAACTGTACGTTTCTGTCACTGGAATGCACTAATCACCCAAAAAATATTACCGCCAGCCGGCGTGTAAATGGATTTAACTCTTTGAACGTACAATAGTGGTTGTGAAGCAGAAAGTCAGTTTATTGTACACAATCGGTCAATTGCAGCTTGCCGTTTGCTGTAAACTGTACGTTTCTGTCACTGGAATGCACTAATCACCCAAAAAATATTACCGCCAGCCGGCGTGTAAATGGATTTAACTCTTTGAACGTACAATAGTGGTTGTGAAGCAGAAAGTCAGTTTATTTAGCACAATCGGTCAATTGCAGCTTGCCGTTGGCTGGAAACTGTACGTTTATGTCACTGGAATGCACTAATCACCCAAAAAATATTACCGCCACCCGGCGTGTATATGGATTTAACTCTTTGAACGTACAATAGTGGTTGTGAAGCAGAAAGTCAGTTTATTTAGCACAATCGGTCAATTGCAGCTTGCCGTTGGCTGGAAACTGTACGTTTATGTCACTGGAATGCACTAATCACCCAAAAAATATTACCGCCACCCGGCGTGTATATGGATTTAACTCTTTGAACGTACAATAGTGGTTGTGAAGCAGAAAGTCAGTTTATTTAGCACAATCGGTCAATTGCAGCTTGCCGTTGGCTGGAAACTGTACGTTTATGTCACTGGAATGCACTAATCACCCAAAAAATATTACCGCCACCCGGCGTGTAAATGGATCTAACTCTTTGAACGTACAATAGTGGTTGTGAAGCAGAAAGTCAGTTGATTTAGCACAATCGGTCAATTGCAGCTTGCCGTTGGCTGGAAACTGTACGTTTATGTCACTGGAATGCACTAATCACCCAAAAAATATTACCGCCACCCGGCGTGTATATGGATTTAACTCTTTGAACGTACAATAGTGGTTGTGAAGCAGAAAGTCAGTTTATTGTACACAATCGGTCAATTGCAGCTTGCCGTTGGCTGGAAACTGTACGTTTCTGTCACTGGAATGCACTAATCACCCAAAAAATATTACCGCCACCCGGCGTGTAAATGGATCTAACTCTTTGAAAGTACAATAGTGGTTGTGAAGCAGAAAGTCAGTTTATTTTGCACAATCGGTCAATTGCAGCTTGCCGTTGGCTGGAAACTGTACGTTTATGTCACTGGAATGCACTAATCACCCAAAAAATATTACCGCCACCCGGCGTGTATATGGATTTAACTCTTTGAACGTACAATAGTGGTTGTGAAGCAGAAAGTCAGTTTATTTAGCACAATCGGTCAATTGCAGCTTGCCGTTGGCTGGAAACTGTACGTTTATGTCACTGGAATGCACTAATCACCCAAAAAATATTACCACCACCCGGCGTGTATATGGATTTAACTCTTTGAACGTACAATAGTGGTTGTGAAGCAGAAAGTCAGTTTATTTAGCACAATCGGTCAATTGCAGCTTGCCGTTGGCTGGAAACTGTACGTTTATGTCACTGGAATGCACTAATCACCCAAAAAATATTACTGCCACCCGGTGTGTATATGGATTTAACTCTTTGAACGTACAATAGTGGTTGTGAAGCAGAAAGTCAGTTTATTTAGCACAATCGGTCAATTGCAGCTTGCCGTTGGCTGGAAACTGTACGTTTATGTCACTGGAATGCACTAATCACCCAAAAAATATTACCGCCACCCGGCGTGTAAATGGATCTAACTCTTTGAACGTACAATAGTGGTTGTGAAGCAGAAAGTCAATTTATTTAGCACAATCGGTCAATTGCAGCTTGCCGTTGGCTGGAAACTGTACGTTTATGTCACTGGAATGCACTAATCACCCAAAAAATATTACCGCCACCCGGCGTGTATATGGATTTAACTCTTTGAACGTACAATAGTGGTTGTGAAGCAGAAAGTCAGTTTATTTAGCACAATCGGTCAATTGCAGCTTGCCGTTGGCTGGAAACTGTACGTTTATGTCACTGGAATGCACTAATCACCCAAAAAATATTACCGCCAGCCGGCGTGTAAATGGATTTAACTCTTTGAACGTACAATAGTGGTTGTGAAGCAGAAAGTCAGTTTATTGTACACAATCGGTCAATTGAAGCTTGCCGTTGGCTGGAAACTGTACGTTTCTGTCACTGGAATGCACTAATCACCCAAAAAATATTACCGCCAGCCGGCGTGTAAATGGATTTAACTCTTTGAACGTACAATAGTGGTTGTGAAGCAGAAAGTCAGTTTATTGTACACAATCGGTCAATTGCAGCTTGCCGTTGGCTAGAAACTGTACGTTTATGTCACTGGAATGCACTAATCACCCAAAAAATATTACCGCCACCCGGCGTGTAAATGGATCTAACTCTTTGAACGTACAATAGTGGTTGTGAAGCAGAAAGTCAATTTATTTAGCACAATCGGTCAATTGCAGCTTGCCGTTGGCTGGAAACTGTACGTTTATGTCACTGGAATGCACTAATCACCCAAAAAATATTACCGCCACCCGGCGTGTATATGGATTTAACTCTTTGAACGTACAATAGTGGTTGTGAAGCAGAAAGTCAGTTTATTTAGCACAATCGGTCAATTGCAGCTTGCCGTTGGCTGGAAACTGTACGTTTATGTCACTGGAATGCACTAATCACCCAAAAAATATTACCGCCAGCCGGCGTGTAAATGGATTTAACTCTTTGAACGTACAATAGTGGTTGTGAAGCAGAAAGTCAGTTTATTGTACACAATCGGTCAATTGAAGCTTGCCGTTGGCTGGAAACTGTACGTTTCTGTCACTGGAATGCACTAATCACCCAAAAAATATTACCGCCAGCCGGCGTGTAAATGGATTTAACTCTTTGAACGTACAATAGTGGTTGTGAAGCAGAAAGTCAGTTTATTGTACACAATCGGTCAATTGCAGCTTGCCGTTGGCTAGAAACTGTACGTTTATGTCACTGGAATGCACTAATCACCCAAAAAATATTACCGCCACCCGGCGTGTAAATGGATCTAACTCTTTGAACGTACAATAGTGGTTGTGAAGCAGAAAGTCAGTTTATTGTACACAATCGGTCAATTGCAGCTTGCCGTTGGCTGGAAACTGTACGTTTCTGTCACTGGAATGCACTAATCACCCAAAAAATATTACCGCCACCCGGCGTGTAAATGGATCTAACTCTTTGAACGTACAATAGTGGTTGTGAAGCAGAAAGTCAGTTTATTTAGCACAATCGGTCAATTGCAGCTTGCCGTTGGCTGGAAACTGTACGTTTATGTCACTGGAATGCACTAATCACCCAAAAAATATTACCGCCAGCCGGCGTGTAAATGGATTTAACTCTTTGAACGTACAATAGTGGTTGTGAAGCAGAAAGTCAGTTTATTGTACACAATCGGTCAATTGCAGCTTGCCGTTGGCTGGAAACTGTACGTTTCTGTCACTGGAATGCACTAATCACCCAAAAAATATTACCGCCAGCCGGCGTGTAAATGGATTTAACTCTTTGAACGTACAATAGTGGTTGTGAAGCAGAAAGTCAGTTTATTGTACACAATCGGTCAATTGCAGCTTGCCGTTTGCTGTAAACTGTACGTTTATGTAACTGGAATGCACTAATCACCCAAAAAATATTACCGCCAGCCGGCGTGTAAATGGATTTAACTCTTTGAACGTACAATAGTGGTTGTGAAGCAGAAAGTCAGTTTATTTAGCACAATCGGTCAATTGCAGCTTGCCGTTGGCTGGAAACTGTACGTTTATGTCACTGGAATGCACTAATCACCCAAAAAATATTACCGCCACCCGGCGTGTATATGGATTTAACTCTTTGAACGTACAATAGTGGTTGTGAAGCAGAAAGTCAGTTTATTTAGCACAATCGGTCAATTGCAGCTTGCCGTTGGCTGGAAACTGTACGTTTATGTCACTGGAATGCACTAATCACCCAAAAAATATTACCGCCACCCGGCGTGTATATGGATTTAACTCTTTGAACGTACAATAGTGGTTGTGAAGCAGAAAGTCAATTTATTTAGCACAATCGGTCAATTGCAGCTTGCCGTTGGCTGGAAACTGTACGTTTATGTCACTGGAATGCACTAATCACCCAAAAAATATTAGCGCCACCCGGCGTGTATATGGATTTAACTCTTTGAACGTACAATAGTGGTTGTGAAGCAGAAAGTCAGTTTATTGTACACAATCGGTCAATTGCAGCTTGCCGTTGGCTGGAAACTGTACGTTTCTGTCACTGGAATGCACTAATCACCCAAAAAATATTACCGCCACCCGGCGTGTAAATGGATCTAACTCTTTGAAAGTACAATAGTGGTTGTGAAGCAGAAAGTCAGTTTATTTTGCACAATCGGTCAATTGCAGCTTGCCGTTGGCTGGAAACTGTACGTTTATGTCACTGGAATGCACTAATCACCCAAAAAATATTACCGCCACCCGGCGTGTATATGGATTTAACTCTTTGAACGTACAATAGTGGTTGTGAAGCAGAAAGTCAGTTTATTTAGCACAATCGGTCAATTGCAGCTTGCCGTTGGCTGGAAACTGTACGTTTATGTCACTGGAATGCACTAATCACCCAAAAAATATTACCACCACCCGGCGTGTATATGGATTTAACTCTTTGAACGTACAATAGTGGTTGTGAAGCAGAAAGTCAGTTTATTTAGCACAATCGGTCAATTGCAGCTTGCCGTTGGCTGGAAACTGTACGTTTATGTCACTGGAATGCACTAATCACCCAAAAAATATTACTGCCACCCGGTGTGTATATGGATTTAACTCTTTGAACGTACAATAGTGGTTGTGAAGCAGAAAGTCAGTTTATTTAGCACAATCGGTCAATTGCAGCTTGCCGTTGGCTGGAAACTGTACGTTTATGTCACTGGAATGCACTAATCACCCAAAAAATATTACCGCCACCCGGCGTGTAAATGGATCTAACTCTTTGAACGTACAATAGTGGTTGTGAAGCAGAAAGTCAATTTATTTAGCACAATCGGTCAATTGCAGCTTGCCGTTGGCTGGAAACTGTACGTTTATGTCACTGGAATGCACTAATCACCCAAAAAATATTACCGCCACCCGGCGTGTATATGGATTTAACTCTTTGAACGTACAATAGTGGTTGTGAAGCAGAAAGTCAGTTTATTTAGCACAATCGGTCAATTGCAGCTTGCCGTTGGCTGGAAACTGTACGTTTATGTCACTGGAATGCACTAATCACCCAAAAAATATTACCGCCAGCCGGCGTGTAAATGGATTTAACTCTTTGAACGTACAATAGTGGTTGTGAAGCAGAAAGTCAGTTTATTGTACACAATCGGTCAATTGCAGCTTGCCGTTGGCTGGAAACTGTACGTTTCTGTCACTGGAATGCACTAATCACCCAAAAAATATTACCGCCAGCCGGCGTGTAAATGGATTTAACTCTTTGAACGTACAATAGTGGTTGTGAAGCAGAAAGTCAGTTTATTGTACACAATCGGTCAATTGCAGCTTGCCGTTTGCTGTAAACTGTACGTTTATGTAACTGGAATGCACTAATCACCCAAAAAATATTACCGCCACCCGGCGTGTATATGGATTTAACTCTTTGAACGTACAATAGTGGTTGTGAAGCAGAAAGTCAGTTTATTTAGCACAATCGGTCAATTGCAGCTTGCCGTTGGCTGGAAACTGTACGTTTATGTCACTGGAATGCACTAATCACCCAAAAAATATTACCGCCACCCGGTGTGTATATGGATTTAACTCTTTGAACGTACAATAGTGGTTGTGAAGCAGAAAGTCAGTTTATTTAGCACAATCGGTCAATTGCAGCTTGCCGTTGGCTGGAAACTGTACGTTTATGTCACTGGAATGCACTAATCACCCAAAAAATATTACCGCCACCCGGCGTGTATATGGATTTAACTCTTTGAACGTACAATAGTGGTTGTGAAGCAGAAAGTCAGTTTATTTAGCACAATCGGTCAATTGCAGCTTGCCGTTGGCTGGAAACTGTACGTTTATGTCACTGGAATGCACTAATCACCCAAAAAATATTACCGCCACCCGGCGTGTATATGGATTTAACTCTTTGAACGTACAATAGTGGTTGTGAAGCAGAAAGTCAGTTTATTTAGCACAGTCGGTCAATTGCAGCTTGCCGTTGGCTGGAAGCTGTACGTTTATGTCACTGGAATGCACTAATCACCCAAAAAATATTACCGCCACCCGGCGTGTATATGGATTTAACTCTTTGAACGTACAATAGTGGTTGTGAAGCAGAAAGTCAGTTTATTTAGCACAATCAGTCAGTTGCAGCTTGCCGTTGGCTGGAAACTGTACGTTTATGTCACTGGAATGCACTAATCACCCAAAAAATATTACCGCCACCCGGCGTGTAAATGGATCTAACTCTTTGAACGTACAATAGTGGTTGTGAAGCAGAAAGTCAGTTGATTTAGCACAATCGGTCAATTGCAGCTTGCCGTTGGCTGGAAACTGTATGTTTCTGTCACTGGAATGCACTAATCAACCAAAAAATATTACCGCCAGCCGGCGTGTAAATGGATTTAACTCTTTGAACGTACAATAGTGGTTGTGAAGCAGAAAGTCAGTTTTTTTAGCACAATCGGTCAATTGCAGCTTGCCGTTGGCTGGAAACTGTACGTTTATGTCACTGGAATGCACTAATCACCCAAAAAATATTACCGCCACCCGGCGTGTAAATGGATCTAACTCTTTGAACGTACAATAGTGGTTGTGAAGCAGAAAGTCAGTTTATTTAGCACAATCGGTCAATTGCAGCTTGCCGTTGGCTGTAAACTGTACGTTTATGTCACTGGAATGCACTAATCACCCAAAAAATATTACCGCCACCCGGCGTGTAAATGGATCTAACTCTTTGAACGTACAATAGTGGTTGTGAAGCAGAAAGTCAGTTTATTGTACACAATCGGTCAATTGCAGCTTGCCGTTGGCTGGAAACTGTACGTTTATGTCACTGGAATGCACTAATCACCCAAAAAATATTAGCGCCACCCGGCGTGTATATGGATTTAACTCTTTGAACGTACAATAGTGGTTGTGAAGCAGAAAGTCAGTTTATTGTACACAATCGGTCAATTGCAGCTTGCCGTTGGCTGGAAACTGTACGTTTCTGTCACTGGAATGCACTAATCACCCAAAAAATATTACCGCCACCCGGCGTGTAAATGGATCTAACTCTTTGAAAGTACAATAGTGGTTGTGAAGCAGAAAGTCAGTTTATTTTGCACAATCGGTCAATTGCAGCTTGCCGTTGGCTGGAAACTGTACGTTTATGTCACTGGAATGCACTAATCACCCAAAAAATATTACCGCCACCCGGCGTGTATATGGATTTAACTCTTTGAACGTACAATAGTGGTTGTGAAGCAGAAAGTCAGTTTATTTAGCACAATCGGTCAATTGCAGCTTGCCGTTGGCTGGAAACTGTACGTTTATGTCACTGGAATGCACTAATCACCCAAAAAATATTACCACCACCCGGCGTGTATATGGATTTAACTCTTTGAACGTACAATAGTGGTTGTGAAGCAGAAAGTCAGTTTATTTAGCACAATCGGTCAATTGCAGCTTGCCGTTGGCTGGAAACTGTACGTTTATGTCACTGGAATGCACTAATCACCCAAAAAATATTACTGCCACCCGGTGTGTATATGGATTTAACTCTTTGAACGTACAATAGTGGTTGTGAAGCAGAAAGTCAGTTTATTTAGCACAATCGGTCAATTGCAGCTTGCCGTTGGCTGGAAACTGTACGTTTATGTCACTGGAATGCACTAATCACCCAAAAAATATTACCGCCACCCGGCGTGTAAATGGATCTAACTCTTTGAACGTACAATAGTGGTTGTGAAGCAGAAAGTCAATTTATTTAGCACAATCGGTCAATTGCAGCTTGCCGTTGGCTGGAAACTGTACGTTTATGTCACTGGAATGCACTAATCACCCAAAAAATATTACCGCCACCCGGCGTGTATATGGATTTAACTCTTTGAACGTACAATAGTGGTTGTGAAGCAGAAAGTCAGTTTATTTAGCACAATCGGTCAATTGCAGCTTGCCGTTGGCTGGAAACTGTACGTTTATGTCACTGGAATGCACTAATCACCCAAAAAATATTACCGCCAGCCGGCGTGTAAATGGATTTAACTCTTTGAACGTACAATAGTGGTTGTGAAGCAGAAAGTCAGTTTATTGTACACAATCGGTCAATTGCAGCTTGCCGTTGGCTGGAAACTGTACGTTTCTGTCACTGGAATGCACTAATCACCCAAAAAATATTACCGCCAGCCGGCGTGTAAATGGATTTAACTCTTTGAACGTACAATAGTGGTTGTGAAGCAGAAAGTCAGTTTATTGTACACAATCGGTCAATTGCAGCTTGCCGTTTGCTGTAAACTGTACGTTTATGTAACTGGAATGCACTAATCACCCAAAAAATATTACCGCCACCCGGCGTGTATATGGATTTAACTCTTTGAACGTACAATAGTGGTTGTGAAGCAGAAAGTCAGTTTATTTAGCACAATCGGTCAATTGCAGCTTGCCGTTGGCTGGAAACTGTACGTTTATGTCACTGGAATGCACTAATCACCCAAAAAATATTACCGCCACCCGGTGTGTATATGGATTTAACTCTTTGAACGTACAATAGTGGTTGTGAAGCAGAAAGTCAGTTTATTTAGCACAATCGGTCAATTGCAGCTTGCCGTTGGCTGGAAACTGTACGTTTATGTCACTGGAATGCACTAATCACCCAAAAAATATTACCGCCACCCGGCGTGTATATGGATTTAACTCTTTGAACGTACAATAGTGGTTGTGAAGCAGAAAGTCAGTTTATTTAGCACAATCGGTCAATTGCAGCTTGCCGTTGGCTGGAAACTGTACGTTTATGTCACTGGAATGCACTAATCACCCAAAAAATATTACCGCCACCCGGCGTGTATATGGATTTAACTCTTTGAACGTACAATAGTGGTTGTGAAGCAGAAAGTCAGTTTATTTAGCACAGTCGGTCAATTGCAGCTTGCCGTTGGCTGGAAGCTGTACGTTTATGTCACTGGAATGCACTAATCACCCAAAAAATATTACCGCCACCCGGCGTGTATATGGATTTAACTCTTTGAACGTACAATAGTGGTTGTGAAGCAGAAAGTCAGTTTATTTAGCACAATCAGTCAGTTGCAGCTTGCCGTTGGCTGGAAACTGTACGTTTATGTCACTGGAATGCACTAATCACCCAAAAAATATTACCGCCACCCGGCGTGTAAATGGATCTAACTCTTTGAACGTACAATAGTGGTTGTGAAGCAGAAAGTCAGTTGATTTAGCACAATCGGTCAATTGCAGCTTGCCGTTGGCTGGAAACTGTATGTTTCTGTCACTGGAATGCACTAATCAACCAAAAAATATTACCGCCAGCCGGCGTGTAAATGGATTTAACTCTTTGAACGTACAATAGTGGTTGTGAAGCAGAAAGTCAGTTTTTTTAGCACAATCGGTCAATTGCAGCTTGCCGTTGGCTGGAAACTGTACGTTTATGTCACTGGAATGCACTAATCACCCAAAAAATATTACCGCCACCCGGCGTGTAAATGGATCTAACTCTTTGAACGTACAATAGTGGTTGTGAAGCAGAAAGTCAGTTTATTTAGCACAATCGGTCAATTGCAGCTTGCCGTTGGCTGTAAACTGTACGTTTATGTCACTGGAATGCACTAATCACCCAAAAAATATTACCGCCACCCGGCGTGTAAATGGATCTAACTCTTTGAACGTACAATAGTGGTTGTGAAGCAGAAAGTCAGTTTATTGTACACAATCGGTCAATTGCAGCTTGCCGTTGGCTGGAAACTGTACGTTTCTGTCAATGGAATGCACTAATCACCCAAAAAATATTACCGCCAGCCGGCGTGTAAATGGATTTAACTCTTTGAACGTACAATAGTGGTTGTGAAGCAGAAAGTCAGTTTATTGTACACAATCGGTCAATTGCAGCTTGCCGTTGGCTGTAAACTGTACGTTTCTGTCACTGGAATGCACTAATCACCCAAAAAATATTACCGCCAGCCGGCGTGTAAATGGATTTAACTCTTTGAACGTACAATAGTGGTTGTAAAGCAGAAAGTCAGTTTATTTTGCACAATCGGCAAACTGCAGCACCAACTGTGCACGACAGCCACCAAAAAAAAAAATGGTGTATGTCACTTTAAATTTTCGATTCTTTGATAGCTGTGGCCCTAAGTAACTATTCTGTGTCCCTGAGTAACTATTCTGTGTCCCTGAGTAACGATTCTGTGTCCCTGAGTAACGAGTCTGTGTCCCTGAGTAACGATTCTGTGTCCCTGAGTAATGATTCTGTGTCCCTGAGTAACAATTCTGTGTCCCTGAGTAACGATTCTGTGTCCCTGAGTAACGATTCTGTGTCCCTGAGTAACAATTCTGTGTCCCTGAGTAACAATTCTGTGGCCCTGAGTAACGATTCTGTGGCCCTAAAGTCTCTGTGGCCCTAACTCTGTCCCTCAATACACAGAGGTCTGTCTCTCTTGAATGACCGGAGGCTAATGGAGAATTCTAAGATGGCCGCGATTTATAGCTCCACCATTACACAGTGCTGGCTGGCTGGCTGCTGATTGGCTAATGCGATCACATGTCATGATTCAAGACTCATGAATGCATTATGGGTCAGCGCGCCTTGTCTGCGCGCCTTCCCAGAGATACCCGCCCCATCTTCTCTGTCCATTTTCTCCTGTCGCCACACATGTCGCCGCCATTTTTGGGAAAATTCGATTCGTGCAGCCGAAGTTTGCTAATCTTCGGATTCGTCGCGAATAGAATTTTTCCAAATCTTCGGAACGAATTCCACTTCGTCATGTTCGATTCGCTCATCTCTAGTCTATAAGTTCCAGACTTCAGGCTGTAATTTACTGCAAAGGATTTGCAACCAAGTATTAAGTGAAAGTTTGATTTATGATGATTATTCTGTCCCATTACTTTTGGTCCCTTAACAAGTGGGAGGCACATATGCAAACTGTTGTAATTCCTACACCGTTCACCTGATGTGGATGTAAATACCCTCAAATTAAAGCTGACAGTCTGCAGTTAAATCTAAATGTTTTCAATCACTGTTTTTGGTAGAAATTATATTTCTACATGGCAAATAATTTACTAGCAGGTGTAGTAGAGTAATAGAAATCCAACAGACCCAACAGTCATGACATGCATGCTGCTGATTCTGCGTAATTGAATCACTAATTGAAAGAAGCATGTTCAAAATAATAGTGTGGAGTTCTATTAGTGAGGTCATTCATTCTTTGAAAAACAGGTGGCAATTATTGTCCTTATTTAAGGAAGGAAGGCAGCAAATGTTGTACATGCTGGTTACAGTGCATTTCTCTCTGAAATTCTGTGGAAAATGGGTCATTCTAGACATTGTTCAGAAGAACAGCGTACCTTGATTAAAAAGTTGATTGGAGAGGGGAAAACATATAAAGAAGTGCAGAAAATGATAGGCTGCTCAGCTAAAATGATCGCAAATGCTTTAAAATGGCAACCAAAACCTGAAAGACGTGGAAGAAAGCGAAAAACTACCCTTCGAATGGATAGAAGAATAGCCAAAATGGCAAGGACTCAACAATCAGCTCCAGGAAGATCAAAGAAGGTCTAAAGTTACCTGTGAGTACTGTTACAATTAGAAGACGCCTATGTGAAGCCAAGCTATCTGTAAGAAGCCCCCGCAAAGTCCCACTGTTGAAAAAAAGACATGTGCTGAAGAGGTTACAATTTTCCAAAGAGAACATTGACTGGACTAAAGAGAAATGGCGCAACATTTTGTGGACTGATGAAAGTAAGATTGTACTTTTTGGGTCTGGTGGCCGGAGACAGTTTGTCAGACGACCCCCAAACACTGAATTCAAGTCACAGTACACTGTGAAGACAGTGAAGCATGGTTGCACAAGCATCATAATATGGGGATGTTTCTCATACTATAGTGTTGGGCCTATTTATCGCATACCAGGGATCATGGATCAGTTTGAATACATCAGAATACTTGAAGAGGTCATGCTGCCTTATGCTGAAGAGTTAATGCCCTTGAAATAGATGTTCCAACAAGACAACGACCCCAAACACACCAGTAAACGTGCAACATCTTGGTTCCAGACCAACAATATTGACGTTATGGAGTGGCCAGCCATCCCCGGATTTTAATCCAATAGAAAACTTGTGGGGTGACATCAAAAATGCAGTTTCTGAGGCAAAACCAAGAAATAGAGAACTGTGGAATGTAGTCCAATCATCCTGGGCTGGAATACCTGTTCACAGGTGCCAGAAGTTGGTTGACTCCATGCAACACAGATGTACAGCAGTTCTCAGAAACAGTGGTTATACAACTAAATATTAATTAAGTGGTTCAAAGGAAAGCAAAATCTTCAAACATTTTTCAGTTTATATAGTGAATGTTTGATTTTGTAAAGAAGAATACAAACACTGCTATTTTTTTGAACAGTCTAATATTCACTTTTCTTCAATTTTTTTAGAGGAACAACACAAATTTGATATATTTTTCTTCATGTTTTGATTGTGTGTATGGAAATAAAAGCTATTAGAAGGATTTTGAGCTTTATTCGCTTTTTTCAAAACACTGCTATTATTTTGAACACAACTGTATATATATATATAAATATAATCTAATAAGTCAAGTATGTGTAATATTATGGTAAAGATAAGGACATAAATATAATGACATAACATGTAAAAAATGTTCACCACTATAAACCTCCAAAAAAAATTAATAATCTGAGATGAAACAATTAAGATCAAAATCTATGTTTAGCCCTCTAGGGATCAACGTCTGCATACAATAAATCCACCTAGACTCAGTTTGGCTTAGCGAGTGGATTTTATTGCTCCCTCTCCAATGTTTTTTATATTTTACTATGCCCCAAAATTTTAGACCTGATTATGGTATTTCAAAAAATGTCTAGACACACTGGCCCTGATTTACTAAGACTTGAGTCTACCAGCAGACCCTGAACATTCAGGCAGACTCCGTTAAATCAATCAAGACCTGTCAGTCTTCTGAGCGGCATCTTGCAATCTCATTGACGAACATCTACTTTGCTATTAGTAAATGTGGAATCGCTTCTGGCACATTTTTAGGTGCAATACCGGATATGTTCGCTAGATGGCGCACAAGCACGGGCTTTGTAGCATTGGCATTTTTGTGTTAGCATTAGAGAATACTTAGAATGTAACAAATAGTACACCTATATTAGAATTGTTTTTTTTTTGTTTTTTTTGCTGTTTCTCCAAAATGATCAGACAATTAATGCATTTACTAATGAATGTCATACATTCTATTTTCAAATGTTAAACATTTTCACACTTATATCTCAAATATGTCTAGTTCTAATTTCCCATATAATGATATATCTTCATTCTCTTTAATCACATAACTATTCTATGTTAAAGTCAAGTGCAGCACTATAAATGCATGTGATCAATAATGAACACATGTAAAAACCAAAACGTGCAAATAATTGCAATAATGATGTAAAATGGTAAATGGTGCTAAAATAAGTTCATATAATCATTCCTGAATAATGGAATGTCCTTCGTGTGAGAGTACCAACCCAGAGAGTGCCTTTGAATGGTACGTGTGGTTTCTCCGTGATGGACAGTAGTGCATGAACTCGTGAAAGATAAACCACCCTTGGGACTGGTCTACACTCACCAGAACAAAAGTATTAATGCGCATGGGTTATACACATCACACATCTGGGGGTGCAGCGGTATGCTGGCAGCTATGGGTTAGTCATCCAGCTCCAGCCATCCATCCATCCATCAGGGTTGGTGGCCAAATGGTCCTGGGGAGGAATTAGCTCAGCCACAGGAGCCAGAAAGGTGCTTAATAGTGTAGTACACTGTCACAAGGGTGGATGACCTTTCACAAGTTCATGCACTACTGTTCGTGGTTATATTTATGTCAGCGACCGACTGGCGGTAGCCTCTAGCAGCCCACTGGCCGGAATCCCCCAGGGCGCGGAGTCTAAGCCTCAGTCTGCTGGTTCACCAGAGCCCCTGATGGTGGGGATGGACTTGAAGCAGCCTGAGACCAGGTCGCGACCCCCGAGGAACACCAGCTGTGGTAGAGGCGGAAGCCAATGGCGTAGAGCAGGTGAGAGCCAGATGTGAAGAGGTATGCGTGGTCAGACGGGCCGGGTCAGTAACAGCGGAGCAGACAGTGCAGAGCGGCAGGCAGAAGAATAACAGGTCACAAGCCGGGTTCAGTAACAGGAGGTCAGGCAATCAGGAACAGGTACAGAATAGTCAGGACGTAGCCAGGGGTCAGAGCAGGAGAAGGCAGCAGTATCAGGACAGGCTTGGGTCGGCAACAAGGTGTCAGGAACACAGGAATAATCAGGAACACAGGAACAGGACAAGACCAGAAGGCGATTTGGAGATGCACAGGGCAGGTTTAAATAGGCCGCCCTGTGCTCTCATTGGTGCGGCCGCGATCGCTAGTGCGCATGTGCAGCCGCCACCGCGATCGCCTAGGATTCAGTGCTCGCTGGATCGGACGAGTCGGCGCTCTGCGCATGCGCGTACCGCCGAGGCCCCGGGATCCCTGACAATTTATCTTGTGTAACACCATTTTAGTATTCTATATAATTTGACCAGTGCTCGCTTTGAACATTTTTAAACAATGTAACTATTCTACATTGTAGCTTAAACTGTGTCTCCCACAGTGGTTTAGTGGTTAGAGCTCAGCACTTGGATCATGGGTTCTAGTCCCATTCATGACTTCTTTCCAGTTTGCATGCTTTCCCTGTATGGATGTGTTTCTGTCAACACTCAAAAGACATGCTGTTAGGTTCATTGAACCTAGTTACATGGCTGAGTTTCTGCCCTTAGATTATAAGCTCCCTGACATTTATCAATGTTCAAAAAATGGAGATCAATTTTCTGGGTTGTGTCAGTGCCAGGAATATTGATCAATCAATTATGATTTTGCCTAATGACTAGAAAGTGGATGAATGTTACCTGCGTCCTGTTCTTCTGCCAATCAGGAAATGTGCAAGTTTCATGCTGTGTATATTTCATTGTAACTTTTTTCTCTTCTTTTAAATCTGTCTCCTTATACAACTTGACCCCCTCCCCCACCCCATCATCACCTGTCCCATATGCAAATCTATGGATCACCGCCCCACTCTTTTTAACTATTTACTGATCAAGTGAATGTGTCTCATTTTCTATCAGCTACAGCTCAGATCTCACATTATTATACGATTGCTGATTGTATATCACCACTAGTCTGATTGAATTCACAATCCCTGGTCAGTCCCGTTCCCTTACCTCTAATAATCTTTAGGGCCAGTTCACACTACATGTGTTTCAGTTGCTTTTTCGGCATCACAAACGCACAGAAAGAAGGTTATATGGTTGTCAATGTCATAGTTCACATCAGTTTTCAGTGCATTGCAGGTGCTGTAAACAAAGTTGACCACGCTGCATTGTTTCTGCACAGAACTGTACTGGAACACATTGAAACGTCCTTGAATGTACTAAAATACACATGTCCCTAATTAAATTGAATAAAAAGAAAGTAGAAAAAACTAACTGGAAGGGATACAAAAATGCAATGCAACATGTCCAAAACGCATCCAAAATGTACTGGAACACACTAAACATGCATGCCAAAAGGGCATGCAAAAACGCATCAGGAACACATCTAGACTGTTTCTATAGTGTGAACTGGCCCTTAGGACTTGTTCACACCATTGGTGGTGCAGAAACGCATGCAAGAACACCCATTTTCCAGCACAGCAAAGAAATGCATTGCCCTTTGCAGATCTGTGCGGTTAGATCCAACACACTTTTAAAATAATATACCTGCAGTATTTTTGCATGTTCCCACACATTAGGCAGCCCATTGAAATTAACGAGCTGAGGAAAAAAAAAGTAAAAAATGGCCCATTCACACAGATCCTCTGGCCTGTACAGCATGAATGAGTGGGTTGTTTATGTGGCTAGAGCCACCTGTTACACTATGGGGACACAGCAGCTGTATGAACACAGGTTTTAATCTGACAGGTGTGAAGGCGTGGGAAAGTGGCCCTGAATGCTCACTGTCTGTGTTCAGGGCTGTACACCTGCACCCATATGCTTGTCAAATTATGACCTGCAGCAATTCCATAGTGTAACATAGGTTGCCTGCAAACGGCGATAGCCACAAAAACAAACCACTGATTCCCACTCTATAGGCCACAGCACCCATGAGCCCCAAAACCTCAATTACACCTCAATTACACACATAGCTTTATTTATGAACTCAGTACAGTACCTGTCAGGTATGCTGTACGGGGCCCCATGATATCTAACAGTGGCCCTGGGTGTATGCTTGTGTCTGTGCCACCTGTATAGTTAGGAAGAACCTTGAACCTCTGCTATGTACCTCAATGGATCTAGGAATTGGACATGTTTTCAACTGAAAATACAACAATTATTAGTAATGTTTCCCCAGCAAATGAGGATCAGCTCCTCGGTGGAGAACAGCAGTCTCACCATGTCCAGATGTGGTTTGGAATTCCACAAAAGAACAATTCACAAAACTAAAAAATAGACTTGCAAATTACCACTAAACTCTCCTAACTACACTCCCATCCACTCACACTCCCCACTTCCACTTCCGGGTGTGTGCAAACATCCTTCCGCCAACATCATGACGTATTTCCGGTATGACAGCTGCTCTAGCGCCTCCTCCAACAGCCGTCTTGGCGTTTATTTGTGCACCATAGCAATTTTACATGCGGCTCCATTGTGTATATGACATTCGCAAATATATGTTTGCAGTTCTATTGTAGATTTGGCATTGGTGAATGTATGCTTGCAGCTATACTGTGTATATGACATTGGCGAATATATTTTTGCCAGTAAAGGCCCAAAGTCCACATAAATTGGGGGCCCAATTTATTACTATTAAGAGGATTGTAGAAAAAGAATAGCTTGCTGCACATTGAACATGACCTATTCATTGGTACATAACATGGTCTTGTGGTGCAATAGGGGGCTTTTGGTTTGTTATTTTGGACATACTTGCACATGTGCGCTCTAACAAGGAAGATTTGGGCATATTATATAGCTAGCAAAAATAAGTGTTAGGGGTGCTAGTACATTTCAGATACTTATATAGCGCTATCAATTTACGCAGCGCTTTACATATAGATGTGGTAAATTCACATCAGTCCCTAACCCTCAAGGGGCGTACTAAGAACCCTAACTTACATTCATACATATACTAGGGCCAATTTTGACAGGATCCAATTAACCTACCAGCATGTCTTTAGAGTGTGGCAGTAAACCAGAGTACCCAGAGGAAACACAGGCACAGGGAGAACATGCAAACTCCCACCAGGAGGTGCAGTGGCTGGGATTCAAACCAACGACCCTAGTACTGCCAGGTGGAAGTGCTAACCATTTAGCCACTGTGCAACATTCAACTAGAACATGAAATAATCCCCCCAAAAAATACATAATACAAATGTTTATTGCTCAAATACACATTCCACATTTATTTGGACAGCAACAAAAAGCTACAATCAATATCTTGGTGTGAAAAAAAAAAAACAGGATTGATGTTGCTAAAATAGAACGGTCCTGCTCATAAGAGCTTACAATCTAAAATATTATACTTATAATGAACTGTGCTTTCACGGGTTACAGCAGGAAACAGACGGTTAATATGAATCACTTGGGCTTATTCACAAAACAAGCTGCAGATCGAAATATCAATATAAAAATACGAGCCAAAATAAAAACACCTCCCCAAATCCCCCACACATACATTTCTCACCATGTTTGTCTGAAAACTGCATTTCATTCTAAATAAAGCAAACTTGGAAGAGCAGAGCAATGGACATGTGTTAGGATTACAATGCAAAGATAATAAACACACAATCATTGTACAATAACACACAAACACACCTTAGAAGGAAGAACATGCAAAACATTTACAGCCCACATCAAAACACAGTGTGAGTGTGGCCTGGGGCAATTCACCACAATATCTCTTCCGCCCCAAACCACCACAGACAAGGACATGCAGAAATAATGTGCCTGTACAAGGAAAAAATTAGCCGCTACTGCATCTCTTTATATAAGGTAGGCCACACCCACCACTGTCATTCATTTGGTCAGAGAAAGTGTTTGATTAATTCTCTTCCCACCTGCGTTAACCCTTGGTATACAGGCCCCACAAATCAGAGTCAGAAAGAAAGCCACAGTGAAGCATACAACAGAACATTGAACAGGGATGTGAAAGGGAACCCTATTGGCAATATTTCTTGGCCCTATGGGCACAATTCACTCCAGATTATCGCATGAGTTAAGGCAGTCACATGACCACATCTCGCATGCAATACTGAAAATGTCAATTCACTTTTGCTAGTATGCGGCATTTTCCATAAATCGGAAAAACGCTCAGGAAATCAAACATAAAAAGGCCTTACACCGCGGTCACATCAAAGCCGATTTAGAAATTGTGCGACGTACAGTGAAGATGCTGATTTCTTTACAATTTGCAAGACATCTGACACAGATATCTATGCAAATCGTCACAAAAGTAGTACATGTACTACTTTAGAAATCAGTGTCGGAAACGCACCCATGTGACTGCTCTAATAGCAGACAATAGGGTGCGACTTGGCATACGATTTGCAAGTCGCATGCCATGCAAATTCGCATGCCAAGTCGCATCCAGGGTGCAAGATTTCAGGTGCGATTTGGGAATTGAAATTGTACCTGATATCCGATCTAATGAATGTGGATGTGAGTGTCTTAACGTAGGCGATTTGCTGCAGCACAATTTCAAAAGTAGTTCTCGTCTAACTTTTTCAGCATTTTGTAGTGAGTTCACATATAGACTACAATAGAAATCGCAATGCAAAACACAATTGAAAATGCAATAACTCATTGGTAAATCTACAGAAAACATGGTGAAATTGCCAACAAAGAGGACAATTTTAAATCACATCTAGTGTGAACCAAGCAGGCAATTCAACAAAGGAAATAAATCTTTGAAGGCATGCAGTATCTGCATGCTCATGTAAGGTTCTGTTATGGATTTGGGGGGGGGGGGTGACTCCATGCCATTATTTTTTTTTTTTAATCCTTTTTTTTCTCTCACTCACTCTTCTCATGGTTTGACAAACATTCCCAAAAGGAGGTGGAGTGCAAACCAGCATTATCCAATCAATAGTCCAGGCCCTTATCGCATCCCATTCTTTGACATTCACATAAGGTGCTACTTTAAAGGTGTTTGAACAGACAAGGCCTCATTCTAATTCACATTCTAGGGATCATTTAAACAGAAAGCAAAGATGCTCCCACCAGCACATGTATGTTAGGGTAGTCACACAGAGATCATGCAAATTCATTGCTGTGGTTGGGATTCAAACCAACAACCCTAGCGTTGTGAGGCAGTAGTGCTAACCACTAATCCACGGAGCTGTTGAACACTAATCCTGCCTGTATTTCTGTGGTGTGAATCAATCCTAGGTCCCTGGGCAAGGTCAGTGTAACTAGCCAGATATCTCAAATGTGACACAAATGTTGTGCTATGTTGCCAATTCAGATGTATCCCAATACAAAGGATTGCAATACTAATACAGGCGTACCTCAGTTTACCAACGCCTCGGCTAACGTAATTTTCGGTTTACGAATGAAAATCTATTGAAAATAATGCCTCGGTTTACACAATTGTTAATAATTTTTTTTGCAATACAAAGTGTATGTCGGCGCTGATTTTCAAATGCAAATGCCAGCCTTTTTTTTTTCTTCACTATAGTTCACAAGCTTAGAAGTCACTTTCCCCGAAGTTACAGAAAACTTTGTATCTTTTAATAAACTCAAAGTAAACATTGTTTCCTTTAGGGATATAAATTCCAAGAAAACTTTCTCTTTTAGCTGGGGCAAGTGACAGGTGAATTTCTGAGCTATAGTGAAGAAAAAAAAAGGGAAAATTACATTTAAAAACCAGTACCATAATAAATAAAAAACGGCATGGGGTCCCCCCTCCCATCCACAGCAAGCCCTTCGGGTCTGGTATGTATCTTAAGGGGTAACTCCACACCAAAATGTAAAAAAAAAATGGCATGAGGTCCCCCCTCCCATCCACACCAAGCCCTTCGGGTCTGGTATGGATATTAAGGGGTAACTCCACACCAAAATTAAATAAAAAACAGCTTGGGGATCCCCCCAAAATCCATACCAGACCCTTATCTGAGCATGCAGCCCGGCAGATCAGGAAAGGGGGGGGGACGAGCAAGCGCCCCCCCTCCTGAACCATACCAGGCCACATGCCCTCAACATGGATGGGTGCTTTGAGGCAGGGGGGGCTCCGCCCCAAAGCACCTTGTCCCCATGTTAATGGGGAAAAAGGCCTCTTCCGTTAGTGGGATAATTGGTTGGCCGTTTTTCGGGATTTTGGCACATTTTGTTTATCAGTAAAGTTGGAAATTTTTTTTCCAAATTTACTGATAAAAAAAATGTGCCAAAATCCCAAAAAACGGCCAACTAATTAACCCACTAACGGCCCGAAAATCGTTTGATTTTTTTTTCGCCAGAAAAATCGGCCGATTTTAGACCCATCTATGGCCTGCTTTAGATGGGTCTAAAATCGGCCGAAAAAACAAATCGGCTGATTTTCGGGCCGTTAGTGGGTTAATTGGTCAGCCATTTTTTGGGATTTTGCCACTTTTTTTAATCGGTAAATTTGGATAAAAATCGGCCGATTTTGCAGATCGGACGATTTTGCAGATCGGACGATTTTAACGGCAATGATCAGCAATTTGGCTGATCTTTTTGCAGATAAAAAATCTGCGCATGAGCCATGACCTGCAAGAAAAAGAAGAAAAAGAAGAAGAAAAAAAAGAAGAAAAAGAAGAAAAAGAAAAATGCAGGCCATACATGGGGCGATAACTGGCTGTTTTAAAAAAAACAAAAAAACGAAAAATCGGTTGTTCAATGGGCCGACGTTACCACCAACGGTAAAAAAAATTGTCCGATTTTCGCCCCGTCTACGGCCGGCAAATATAATAGCGAAGTAATTACTTCTGTCCCTGCAGAGAGCTGCACTATTATATTTGACATTAAAAAGTATAAAAGTTGCAACATTGTATCTATATGTATCTGAATAAAACCATCTATATCCGAAATGGATACAAATAGATACAATGTTGCAGTCTCTATACTTTTTAATGTCAAATATATTTGCGGAGCTCTCTGCAGGGACAGAAGGAATGTTTCAGCTGTCATTGGGGTTTCCCACAGACAGCTGAATTTTAAATTATTTCCGTGAATTAAATAAATAATTAAAAAAACAGCGTGGGGTCCCCCCTCCCATCCATACCAAGCCCTTGGGGTCTGGTATGGACGTTAAGGGGTAACTCCACGCCAAAAATTAAAAAAAAAAACAGCGTGGAGTACCCCCCAATATCCATACCAGACCCTTATCCGAGCATGCAGCCCGGCAGGTAAGGAAAGGGGGGGGACGAGCTAGCGCCCCCCCCTCCTGAACCATACCAGGCCACATGCCCTCAACATGGCGGGGTGCTTTGGAGCAGGGAGGGCTCCCCCCCAAAGCACCTTGTCCCCATGTTGATGGGGACAAGGGCCTCTTCCCTACAACCCTGGCCGGTGGTCGTGGGGGTCTGCGGGCGGGGGGCTTATCAGAATCTGGAAGCCCCCTTTAACAAGGGGGCCCCCAGATCCCGCCCCCCCCCTACGTGAATGAGTCTGCGGTACATGGTCCCGCTACTCATTCACAAAGAAACAAAGTGTTGTGTAAAAAAAAACAGTACAGGGTCTTTGACAAGTCCTTAATAAAACAATGTCCCCCGAAGTAGATCCAACGTCAATCACGGCGGCGGCGATCCGAAAAAAGAAAAAAAAAAAGTTCCGGTCCCGTCGGAGGCTTCCAGCCTTATGAAAAAAGTCTCGCTGACAGCTCTTAAATAGGTTAGCGGCGGGGCCAGCCGGGGACATCATCCGAGTGATGATGTCCCCGGCTGGCCCCGCCCCTAATCGCCGCCGCCGCCACCGTGATTGACGTTGGATCTACTTCGGGGGACATTGTTTTAATAAAGGACTTGTCAAAGACCCTGTACTGTGTTTTTTTACACAACACTTTGTTTTTTTGTGAATGAGTAGCGGGACCATGTACCGCAGACTCATTCACGTGGGGGGGCGGGATCTGGGGGCCCCCTTGTTAAAGGGGGCTTCCAGATTCTGATAAGCCCCCCGCCCGCAGACCCCCACAACCACAGGCCAGGGTTGTGGGGAAGAGGCCCTTGTCCCCATCAACATGGGAACAAGGTGCTTTGGGGGGGAGCCCCTCTGCCCCAAAGCACCCCGCCATGTTGAGGGCATGTGGCCTGGTATGGTTCAGGAGGGGGGGCGCTCGCTCATCCCCCCCCCTTTCCTGACCTGCCGGGCTGCATGCTCGGATAAGGGTCTGGTATGGATAATGGGGGTCTCCACGCTGTTTTTTTTTTTTTAATTTTCGGCGTGGAGTCACCCCTTAACATCCATTCCAGACCCGATGGGCTTGGTATGGATGGGAGGGGGGACCCCACGCTGTTTTTTAAATTATTTCTTTAATTCAAAAAAAATTTAATTTAAAAAAAAAACTTTTTAACACATTTTAATTTTTTTTTTAAATGGCAGATATTGTTTAAAGTGAAGTCCTGATATTTGGCAAAGCAAATTTCAAAGTGAACATGTCTCTGCAGTGATTTTTCATGGTGTTAGACATACCTCTTACCAAGTCTGCTTTGTGAGTCTGATTCCTGGTGTGTGTCTCATTAGTAAATTCATTTGGGCATCTACTTATTGACGCTGCTCAATAGTAAATCTCTTAGAGGGATAAAAGTAGACGGTCGCTCATAAAAATTAGACGTTCGCCCACGGAAATGCGCCCAGGCACAATAGTAAATCAGGGTCACTATATTTAGGGAAACCTTTTTTGATGTTTCATATATGTTCCCTTAACCTAACCCACAGAGGTCTTTTAGTCATGCCTACATACTGTAGTCCACAACTACATTCTAATGCATAAACAACTCCCTCTGTTCTACACGATATCAAATCTTCTATATCATGTCTCATACCAGTAGAAGTTGCAATAAATGCCTTCCGTTTTTTTTATCAGTCTAGGCAGGTATAACACGTTTTACATGGATAAAATCCTTTTTGATCCAAAAACGTTATACCTTTGTCTCTTATAGGGGGATCCAGAACATGTTTAACTAATTTGTTTATCAGTGTAGGTGCTTTTCTATATATAAATCTTGGACGTTCCGGAAGAATCTTATTCAACGCAGGATGTCGCTTATGAGAATTATCAAAGACTGTGTGCTAAATATATTGCTCTGTTAAAGCGGTACCACATTCAAGAGTCATTGGAAGAATTAATGAGGAGCTCAATCTTGAAAGAGACAATTTAGTGGTGCAAACAAAGACAAAGGCAGAGGTGAGAATAGCACAGCTCCATGAATCCAGATCTTACGGCTCTGCGTCTACTAGACACTCCTCAAGATCTTCCAAATCCCTACAATCAAGATCTTCTACACTCAGTCAACAACTAACAAAGGCCCTTGCTGATGCTGAAGCTTCTAAAACTCAGGCAGCTTTCGCCCAAAGGAAAGCAGAAATGGAGGCTCAGGCCGCAGAAATGGAGGCTCAGGCTGCACATAAGAAAGCAGAAATGGAGACTCAGGCCGCACATAAGAAAGCAGAAATGAAAGCTCAGGCCGCAGAGATGGAGGCTCAGGCCGCAGAAATGGAGGCTTAGACCGCACATAAGAAAGCAGAAATGGAGGCTCAGGCTGCAGAAATGGAGGCTCAGGCCGCAGAAATGGAGGCTCAGGCCACACATCAGAAAGCAGAGAAAGAACCTGAAGCCACATGCCAAAAGGCAGAAATTGAAGTTTTGGAAAAACAATGTGAGCATGCCACAGCCATGGCAAGGTTAAGGGTCTTAGAACAAGCCGCTAGTGAAAACGAAAGAGACAACAGTTCCAGGCACTCAGTTGTATCTTACGTCTCAGATTCTTCACACACCTCTCCAGAACATCAACTCGCTGTCACAGCAGCCATGAAAGTCTCTTCTCTGCACCTATTGTACCTCAAGACCATTTGCCCTTATATCCTCCAATACATCAGACTGCAACACCTCAGCTAGCCGCAGACACTGGTGTGTATTTAATAGACCGTCCATCATACTTTGGCACCAACAGAGTACCTCCTAGCAAACTCACTACTCTACAAACCAACATGCCATTGGACTTTAAGCCAGCTCCAACATTCAATGCCTTAGCAGCAACATATGTTCCCAAGTCACTCCGCGTAAGTCCACCACATAAGTCCACCAACCGTCACAACCAACTCTGTTCCACCTGCAGTCATGAACCCAAAATCAGAAAACACGGACATGTCACAGTTTGCTAAATACATGCTCCACAGAGAGCTTGTTAAGACAGACCTCATCAAGTTTGATGACACGCCTGAAAATTACAGAGGCTGGAAATCCACTTTTAAGACCACAATGAGTGACCTAGACGTCAATGCCACAGAGGAATTAGATCTACTCATCAGATGGCTAGGTCCCCAGTCTACTGAACGCATCAAGAGACTCAAAGCAGTTCATATTGACAACACTGCTGCAGGCCTTAATGCTGCTTGGGGCAGACTTGAACATACCTTTGGCAGCCCAGAGACCATTGAAGATGCTTTATTCAAAAGGTTGCAAAGCTTCCCAAGGATTTCTGCTAGCGACAATCTAAAGTTTCAAGAACTCAGTGATGTTCTATTAGAGCTTCAACTTGCTAAGGCTGACATCAACTTACCTGATCTCAGTTACCTTGACACCTCTCATGGCATCAAATCTATTGTTCTCAAGCTACCATATGGAATTCAAGAAAGATGGGCAGCGCTTGGATCAAAGTATAAGGAAGAACATAGAGTTGCCTTTCCTCCTTTTTCCTACTTCTGCGAGTTCATCAAAAGAATTGCAGACACTAAGAATGACCCAAGTTTCTCATATGGGGACTGTAACCTTCTCAGTATACTCTCCCCAAGACCTACGAACACACGTATGTCGCACAGCGACCGTAGAGGTCCAGCGTTAGTGAAAAGGACTAATGTTCTACCTGCACCTGCTACAGTTCTTGAAAATACTGATCAAAACAAGAGAATTGAGGACCCAAATCGCCAGTGTCCAATACATAACAAACCACATCCACTTAAGAAATGCATCGGCTTCAGAAAGAAAACCCTCCAAGAACATAAGGAACTTTTGAAGAAATTTGGGGTTTGCTACAAATGCTGTGCCTCCACAGAACACTTTGCAAAGGACTGTAAAGCAATCATCAAATGTATAGAGTGTGACAGTGATGACCATGTGCAAGCTCTTCATCAATATTCGCACAACTCTACTACTCTCACAAACAAACTTCCTAAGGCAAAGCAAGGCGGGGAGCACCCAGATCAAGCAGCACCTACCACCCCAGTGTTCTCTACATGTACAGAGGTCTGTGGAGAAGGATTCTGCGACAAATCTTGTGCAAAGATATGCTTGGTCTGTGTATACCCCAAAGGTCAACCTGAAAAGGCCTTAAGACTGTATACTATTCTGGATGATCAAAGTAACAGATCTCTTGCAAGAACACAGTTTTTTGAACTGTTGAACATAACTGGAGATGCTCTGCCTTACACTCTAAGCACTTGTTCCGGCACTACAGAAGTCTTAGGTAGGAGAGCCAGTGGTCTTGTAGTTGCTCTTCTGAATGACAATGTGGAAATATCTTTGCCCACTATCACTGAGTGCAACCAGATTCCAAGTATCAAAGAGGAGATCCCTACTCCTGAAGCTGCCTTTCACCATTCTCACTTAAAGCACATAGCCAACCAAATTCCAGCCCTCAATGAAAGTGACGATATCCTGCTGTTACTTGGTAGAGACATCCTAAGGGTGCACAAAGTTCGTCATCAAATCAACGATCCACACAGTGCACCATATGCTTAGCGTCGGGATCTAGGATGGGTCATCATAGGCAATGTCAGACAAGGATAGGAGGTCCTACTCAGTCTCTTCCTTTAAAACACATTTCCTGTCAAGTGGACAAACAACTTGCTCTGCACAATGACCACATAAATATATTGTGAAAAAAAAACTGTTTGAAAAAGGTGCACAACAGCACATCATACAAGATGACAATAAGAAACCTCTTAATCTCTGGGATGACAACATCGGCAACACAGTGTTCGAGGTAACCACTAAAGACAATGAGTTAGCAGCTACCATAGAAGACAAAGAATTCTCGAAAACCATGAGTAAAGAGTTCTACCAAGATGATTCCAACAGTTGGGTAGCACCTCTACCATTTCGTACCCTTAGAAAAAGACTACCAAACAACAGGGTACACGCAGAATCACTGTTTGTTTCTTTGAATCGCAGTTTGAACCAGAAGCCTGAGATGAAAAGACACTTTGTGGACTTTATGCAGAAGGTGTTTGAATGAGATCATGCTGAGCCTGTACCTCCTCTTATGGAAGAAGAAGAATGTTGGTACTTACCATGCTTTGGTGTCTACCATCCTTGCAAGCCTGATCAAATTAGGGTGGTCTTTGACTTATGTGCTCGTCATGAAGGTGTCTCCCTCAATGACAATCTTCTCACTGGGCCTAATATGAACAACAATCTCATAGGAGTCTTACTTCGCTTCAGACAAGAGCCAATTGCTGTTATGGCTGACATTCAGCAGATGTTCCATTGTTTCATCGTCCGTGAAGACTACAGAAACTTCCTCAGGTTCCGATGGTACCACAATAATGATGTCAACGATGAAGTCATAGACTACTGAATGAAGGTACATGTTTTCGGTAACAGTCCTTCTCCTGCAGTAGAAATTTATGGACTGAGGAAAACGGCTCAAGAGGGTGAGAAAGAATTTGGATCTGATGCAAGACAGTTCGTCAAAAGGAATTTCTATGTAGACGATGGACTCAAATCTCTGCCCAATGAAGAAGAAGCTGTTGACCTTCTTACTAGAACCCAGAACATGCTTGGCACTGCAAACCTCAGACTTCACAAAATCATCTCTAACAGCGACAAGGTCATGATAGCCTTTCCTTCTGATGACCATGCTGTCAGTGTGAAGAAATTCCAACTAGGATCTGACCTTTCTGTTACACAACGCAGTCTTGGATTGCTTTGGAATGTTAAACAAGACACATTCACATTTCAAGCATCAGCCTGTGACAAGCCCTTCACAAAGCGAGGAGTATTGTCTACAGTAAACAGCATTTATGATCCATTAGGTTTCATTACACCTCTCACCATTCAGGGTAAGATACTGCTGAGGCAACTTACTTCTGAAAGCACAGACTGGGATACCCCCTTACCCAAGGAGAAATAACAAAGGTGAGAATCCTGAAAACAGTCTCTAAAAGCATTAGAACAACTCCAGATACCATGCTCTTACACCCAAGCATCCTTAAAGAATGTCACCAGAAGATAAATTCATGTCTTCTCTACGCCTGAACAATGGCACTACGTTCCCACTAGCCTTAAGCCTGCTGACTGCGGCAGTCATGAAGTACCTACTACTGCATTTTGGGACACATCTTGGCTATATCCACCATGACAGAAGGTTCTGCACACCTTTACTTCAGGCCTATAAAGGAACTAGTACCTCTTTTGCCCAAAGAGGAAAACAAGTGATCAACCTGATTTAAAGGGAGGTAAGAAGGAATCGTGCATGTTGCTGCCTTCCCCTCTGAATATGGATTTCCATGTCTCAGCCTGGACTTTCGAGACCAACATCTGCAAGTATTATGCTAAATGTTTGCATCGTTTTTCCTTGTTCTTCCCTTCCCTCTTGTTTTGCAGATGTTCCTGGAAAGAATCTTTATTATTTTTTTTGGACTTGAACTAAAGTTTATTATAATAGAAATCATAGATTTCAACGGGGAGTGTCATGTTTCACATGACTGTCATATTGACTGTCATATGCCTTTAAATGTTTTCTATATTTTGTCTCTGCTCCTCCCTTTCCTTTGGTTTAGTTAATGTTGTATAGATAGCCCTCGCCCTTTCCCAGAGATGCATTGCAGCAAGCCTCATATCATGGAGCAAGAAACAGTATGATCTTTTGACCTATGGAATTTCATTGTAAGATTCTCTCAGTTTATTGAATAAACTTCACAAGATCTACAAGATGTCATTCTCATTGAGTCACTGACTGTGGTATCCAACTGAGGTTGAAGTTATCGCTATCCCATCACAACTGTAAGTTACAGAGATCACACTATCAATGCTTAGATTGGAGAGACAAGCAAGGGGATATTTTGTTTTTGGAGTTTTATTGTAAAACTAGGGATAGGAATAGGAAATTCAGTAGGATACTGCAAATTTAGAACTATTTACACTGAGGACATTTAACTGACCTCTTAGATGAGCAGCGTTGAAGTCCTGGCTGGAAGCAGACAGCAAACTTTTCTTTAATTTGTAGCAACAAGTAGTTTAGAAGTAAGCAAAGCCCCTTTTTTCAGTAGTAGTAGTTACAGTGTGGAGCTTCTCAGTTACAGGCCTGTTACAGCAGACTGTGGCAGTCCAGAAGCAATAGACCTGAGCAAAGTCCTTTGCAGTAGCAAGAGTTGGACAAACTCTTCTGATTTACATGAGCCTCACAGATTCTTGGCACACTGTACATGGATGGCATCTTTTTCATCATAAAAATCAGAACACTGGGAGCATTTCTCCTCTGCAGCCTCATGGGCCCATTCAGCCTCCTCATCTGGCTCCCAATCTCCTATCCCTTCCTCCAGGGATCCATAGTGGTTCTGGAAGCTGGGTTATCCCGTGTTAATTGCTCCTGGCCCCTCTACACTCTGTAGGCCATTGCGACTTGCAGGTGACTAATAGCAACTGCTGCTGAGGCAACTTATCGTTCAGCCTGTGTGGGGTGGAGACGATACTAGTCTTCCTGGTCTGGCAGATAGTTGTGTGGGTTTGCACCACTGGTCCCTGCCCCAGTGGCGTCTGTTTGCATCACTGTTTCCCCTGGGAACTGAGTGGGTATCCACAGCAGGTGGCACTTCTGTGCTGAACCCCATTTCCCAGTTCACTAATAGCACTTTAGGCTGGCAGTCGCTATTCACCGGATCCAGCAACATGTCTCTGCAATGACCACACTGGCCCCACGCATGCTGCTTCACTGTCACACACTGGCATCTGCCACATACCAGTCCCAAATGATCTCTGTCTTCTCCGCTGGGCTAGACTTCCATGGGGGATTAAACGCACTGCAGTGTTGGTTAGCCATGCTGGATGTTCACCACCTCTCTTGGCAGCTCTGGCAAGCACACCTGCTTCCACCATCTTGCTACTCCTCACACGTGGTTCTTTCCTCGGCTACATCCATAAATTGTGGCTTAGCTCCACCCCTCTCTCCGGATTGGCTGACCTTGGGCACCGACTGCACCCACTCTCCCTGATAGGCAGACACTTTTGCGGCAGCCCCTCCTGTTGGGTAGATATTTCCAGCACGCTCTTTCCCCCACGCTGCAGGTTAACCATTTTGCTGCCACCACTTGGAAATGCACTGTCACTGGCAACTGTCTAGCAGACATCTTCTATGGTGCAGATACTGATAGCCATCCCATCTCCTTTCACACAGACTTCACTGGTGCTCTCACTCTTGCACCACGCATTGACTCTTTTGCTGCCGCCACTTGGAAATGCCTATGTCCAGGCAGTGTCCATTACTGTAAAGCAGACAGACATTCTTCAACATGACAAAGCAGTTCTCCAGCACACTAATTGCCTCCCCTCAATCCGACATCCCAATTGCCTCTCTGCAATCCTCACAACACTGACAACAACACTGACGGTCTCTTCCATTGCCCATAGCAATCACTGCGTCTTTCAAGGGGAAAATCCCAGACCAATGCCCCCACATGTAACACTACCCTAGCAGGAGCCACTTGTATTTTTGCCCAGGTTTCCCCCTTTTTTCGCCCCGCAGCCAGGCACCAAGCATTTTCCACTGCCAGGTACACACACTCTTTGACTCGTTTTCTTCAATGACCAATCTAGGGAATGTTTGTTTTTGGGGTTTTATTGTAGAACTGGGAATAGGGGATGAAGAATTCAGTAGGATACCCCAAATTTAGAACTAGTCACAATGAGGACATCTAGCTGATCTCCTAGTTCAATACTGTTGAAGTCCCGGCTGAAAGCAGACAGCAGACCTCTCTTTAACCACTTCACAACCGTGCTATAGCCAAATGACGGCTACGTGGTTGTCCACTTCTGGGAGGGCATCATATGAAGTTCTCCCAGAACGCGCCCTCTTGTATGCCCCCAGCGCTCTTCATGATCACCTGTGTCCTACAGACACAGCTGATTACATGATGAGGTAAAAGGCCAATCACAGCAGCCTTTTACCATGTGATCAGCTGTATCCAATAAAACAGCAGATCTCAGAGTAAATGTCACAGAGCAGATCGGTACTGATCATCAGGGCACTGATGATCAGTGCCCAGCAGTGCCTCCCAGCAGTGCCACCCACCAGTACCCAGCAGTGCCACCCTTTAGGGCCTCCCATCAGTGCTGCCCAGCAATGCCATCCAGCAGTTGTGCTCATCAGTGTCCAGCAGTGCCACCCAGCAGGGTTGTCAGTCAGTACCACCAGTTCGTCAGTGTTACCCATCAGTGCCGCTTATCACTGCCCATCAGTGCCACCTATCACTGCCCATCATTGCTGCATATCAGTGCAGCATCATCAATGCCCACCAGTGCCACCCCATCAGTGCCCATCTGTGCTGCCTATCAGTGTCCATCAGTGCTGCCTATGAGTTCAGCCTCATCAATGCACATCAGTGAATTACCTGTTTGCAAAATTTTATAATGGAAACAAAGAAAAACCTTTTTTGCTCCTTTTTTGTTTATAGTGCAAAAAATAAAACACCCAGTGGCAATTAAAAACACCAAAAGAAAGCTCTATTTGTGTGAAAAAATGATAAAAATGTCATATGGGTACAGTGTGGCATGCCTGTGCAATTGTCATTCAAGTGTGAGAGCGCTGAAAGCTGAAAAGCAGTTTGGAAGTGAGCAAAGTGAGCTTTTTTCAGTAGTAGTTTTTTTTTTGTTTTTGTTTTTTAATTAATCTTTATTACCATTTTCCAAAGTCTAGCAAGCAGACATTAAGAAAATTGTCTTTTACATTTCACAATTTAATTTTTTAAAAGCATCAAAATACTACAGTTATAACCACTTTCTTCATGTATCTCACCTCTTCTTCATTTCATAGACAAAGAAAAAAAAGAAACAGAGAAAAGAAAAAAAAAAGCAAAAATAAATATAAACCCACTCCACAAATATCCACACACACAAAAACACAAGCACCTCATAGACCATCTATTTTAATCACTATTTTATAAAATGTATTTATTTATTTCATCTATCCATTCCTTAATAGAGGGGAGAACTTGAGTATTCCAATACCCTGGTATAACTGTACGTGCCGCAGAAAATAGAAAAAATTACAGTCCTCTTTTTTTATGATCTCTGAGAATCTGGAAATATAGAGAATAATTCTATTTCTAGGGACATCTGATAAGATGGGCCTTTAATATGTGAGCAAATCCGGAATACTAATTCTGAGAATGGTTTGATCCTAGAACAGGACCACCAAATATGTGTAATTGTACCTACATCCTCCCCACAATGCCAAAATTTTTCTGGATAGGTCGAAATTATGTTATATATTCCCACTGGACATCTATACCACCTTGTTAGTATTTTATAATTTTTCTCTTGAATAGCAGTTGAAATACTAGATTTGAATGTTAGCCTAAAATACTTTTTGCACTCCCTCTCAGTTACTATGTGGCCTAGTTCTCTCTCCCAGTCTCTGGTATAATAAGGTGCATGAAATAATAACATAAGTATATTGTTGAAATAGCACGTGAACCCATCAAGCTCCTCATACAGGGTGATTCAAAAGGGGTTAGGTCTCTATATAACGAACCTTTTTTAGATAAATATTTGTAAAAATGTTGAAGTTGAAAAAATGGAGCCAATGGCCAGTATACAAATTATCTACAAATGACAATTTGTTAAGTGATAAAAGTCACTCAACAGCAAGAGCCCATTTAATTGGAGAAGGGGCCACAGATGACCAGCATAAAAATCTTGCTACCATTAGCCCTGGCTCAAATTCTGGGTTCCACATAATCGGGGTTTGAGGGCCAAATATTGTAGAAATACCCAATTTGTGGATACCAGATTTTCAACACAGATTGTGTCAAAAATGACATCTTTTGTCTGGGAGGACGCAACCTAGGCTCAATCCATGGTAGAGAGGTCAATTGAATTGGAGACATTAGTTGTTCAATAGACACCCACTGTTTTAAGTGGCTATGATAAAACCAGTCAAGAATCCTGGTAAATATAGATGCTATATGAAAAAATTCCATATGTGGTAATCCAGCTCCCCCCTCCAACTTCCTCATGACCAAAATATCATGCCAATTCTAACCAAAGTATTTGACCAGATATATCGAAGTAAGCTAGATCGCAAGGAATGAAAGAACATCCATGGAAAGGAGATAGGAAGTGTTTGGTATAGGCAGAGAAAACGAGGGAAAACATCCATCTTAAAAATTGGCATTCTCCCAAATCATGAATGTTTTCCCTTAGTTCTAGATTGCAACTCACTAATTATGGAATTTAATAAGGGTAAGTAATTTAATTCATATATTTTTTTCTATAAAGGAGTTATATTTACACCTAGGTATTTAAGGCATTTTCCAATGAAATGGAAATTTGGCTTCTATCTTTTCTTTCTCAATAACTGACAGGTTTATATTTAAACATTGAGATTTTGTTACATCAACTTTAAAATTACTGCAGAAGCCAAATTGTTCCAGTTCTTGGAGAATATTTTAAAAAGCTATTTTTGGATTAGATACATATAAAAGTAAATCATCAGCAAAAATACTCATTTTTATATTTCCTATCACCCATCCGTACTCCCTGAATAGTATAATTCAACCGAAGGGCCATCGCCAAGTGCTCCATAGCCAGAATATATAGGTATGGAGACAAAGGACTGCCCTGTCAGGTCCCATTTGAGATTTTAACAGGTTTAGCTAATATGCCATTAACCCTTATCCTAGCAGATGGGGCATTGTGCAACGCCATTATTTTTTTGTATAAATTCTTTTGTGAAACCAACTTATTCCAAAGTTGATGCCATAAACCTCCAGTCTAGGCAGTCAAAAGCTTTCTCTGCAAACACAAATGCTCCTGCGCTTGGGTATGGACTCGATGTAGGCTACAACCACATTAAGAATGTCCTGGAACATGCACACCTTTCTGCCCTCAAATAGACCTGGGGAATCCCAATATACTGAATGAGGAAAGAACAAACAGAGGGCGCACGGGCCTAGTGCATTACCATAAAAAATGTTAAATAAGAAATAAAGTAGGTGTTGTACTCACAAACGACAATAAAGTCAAGGCACATCATAAAAGAACAGCTGGGTCAACACCGCGCTGAGTAACAGTCCGCAATAGGGAGTGGAGACATCCAATAGGCTGACGCGTTTCAAGGACTTGCCTCTTCCTCAGAGCCACTTTCTCTGCATCTAATAATAATAGGCATAAGGGAATCTTATGTTTTCAAGCATATTGTATTAATAAATTTGTTTTTAAAATATTATCTCGTGCTTCTCTATTAGGGACAAATCCCACTTGATCTAGTCCTATTAGAGAGGGAATGACTTTTTGTAAACGTAAAGCCAAGAGTTTAGAAAATATTTTTAGATCCACATTTATTAAAGAAATGGGCCGATAGCTAGAGCACAAAGTCAGATCCTTTTGCTCTTTAGCTATTAATACAATATGTGCCTCTTGTGACTGGGCAGAGGACAAATTGATGAGATCTCATTATACATATTGCCCAAAAAAGGAGTAAGAGAATCCACAAATCGTTTATAGAAGGTTCCCCTAAAATAAATCGATCAGGTCCTGGACTTTTACCATGCTTTAAAGATCTAATAACCGACATAACTTCCTCCAGCGAAAAAAAACCTTTGAGATACTTTTTACCTTTTTCTCTGACAATTCAGGTAAAGCTGTCTGTTGTATATAATCACTAAGTTGAGAGGGATTAGTGCTATCTAAAAAAGGTTCTGTTGTACTTCTAATATTATATAATGAAGAATAGTAATCATAAAAGGTTGAAGCTATTTGCTCTGATGCATGTACAAGACCCTGTCTCCGGCATCTCATCTTCGATATAAACCTTTTAGAATATTTTGTGAGATTGTATTTGCTAGCCCTACTGCTTTTATCGCCATATTCATAAAGAACATGCTGCACACATTCTCTATGCTTTAAATATGCTTGATCAATTAATGCATGGAACTTAGGGTTTTTTTGTTGTAATCTTTGAAAAATAGAGGCCTCCGCCCTATGCTTATGAATATTTTCTAACTGATATATTTCCTCAATTAGGGAGGTCATATTAGAAGTTCTCTCTTTTTTCAATCTTGAGCCATGGGAAATAAGAACTTCTCTCAAAACACATTTCAATGCTTCCCACTTTATAGTAGAGAGCGTGGCATCATCTGCATGGTCTATAGAGAAGTTTGCTAATGTCTCCACAATGGCCTCCCTTACAAGAGGATCTTTTAATAAATTCTCATTCAATTTCCATGTTGGACGCATTTTACATGTATTAGAAATACTCACTGAAAAATAAAGTGGGAAATGGTCTGACCATGGATCCCTATCTAATAGACAATGGGAGATTAAAAAATAATCAATCCTACTATATGTGTTATAAGTGACCGAACAGCATGTATAATCTTTCTCAGATGGATTCTGGATCAGTAAGTTCCTGAACTTCAGAGACTGGGATTGAGGAGTGTAGATCAGTAGCAACCCCTCTTGATTTGCTCTTTGGGTTGTGGCTCATAAACCAAGATGAGTAGCATTTGAGGAACTGAAGTAGATTTAAAATGGGTTTCCTGTAAAAAGAGAATATGAACTCTTTGTTTATGCATATCATATATTATCTGAGATCGCTTTTGTGGCATATTCATACATCTAACATTCAGAGAGCCAAATTTAATATTCATCATAGTAATATACTAAAACTTTCAATGCATTCCTTTGCATTTGATTTTGGACAAGACACCACACATACACAAACAAGAAAAAAAAAAAAGAAAAGAAAGGAAAATAGATAACCTTCCCACAAGAAGCGGAGACAGTAAGTACCACCTGCGATCTCGCGGGATACTTGGGAAGATCTGTGGCTCTGCAAAAAAAAAAGGAAAATCCCCCCTATTTTTTCTCCTCCCCCCCATCCTCTTTCCTTCTTTTCCTTTCCTTTTCCCTTATCCAAACCATTGGAATATTAAAAAAAAAAACCCTAGGTACAACCTAGTAACTTCACACCCTCAAACCTTAGGGGTTACTACCAATGGATCAAATGAGAAACTCCCACTGTCCCCAGTCATATAAATTCTTATACAATTCATGTGGATATTGAGCCATCAAGTCTTGAGTTTAAATCCCCTAGATCATACTAATCAGCATTATAAACCACGGAGGCCTGGATACTACCTTAGTTGTGATACCATGGTTTAAACCTTTGTAAAGTATTTCCTTCTTTTTTTCTTCCCTCTTTCCTTCTCCTCCTTCTTCCTCTCTCTCTCCCCCCCTCCCCGAAACATAATTTCACTTTGATTTCACAGCTCCACTTGGTGGTATTTTTAATGAGCACTGAGTTGGAGCTCTTGTTGAATGCCATGGTTCCCAGTGTGCCAGCTCTGAAAACTGTGGTCCAGGGAAATCAGGCCAAGAGTCTATCTCTACTTGTGCAATGCCTAGATTTTTCTAGAAAGTTAGAAAATCGGCTGGCAATCGAAGTATATAAACACAACCATTTTTATGAGCCATCAATTGAATGGGTGATTTCCAATGATAGGATATGCCTGCCTCCATTAGGGCCCTGATTAGAGGTCTCAGTGCTCACTGTTTAGCTAGTTTGTTGGGAAAGATTTACATAGAGCATAATTTGCGCCCCATTAGATTCTATAACACCATGATCATGCGCCTTTTGCATAATTTCTTCTTTGCATTTGTAAAAGTGTATCCTACAGATCACATCTCTTGGTTTGGCTACAGCAAGGTTGACTGATCCTGGACTTCAATGTACTCGGTGGATTTCTATATCATCTGTTGTTGGTTTACCTAAAATAATATTGAAAATCCCCCTTGTTAATGGCAAAAGTTCGTCTTTACCAACCTCTTCCTGGATGCCCTTAATACGGATATTATTTTGTCTATTACGGTTCTCCATATCATCAATATGTGACCACAAATCTTGTAATTGGAAATGATAATCAGTAGAGATGAGCGAATCGAACATGACGAAGTGGAATTTGTTTCGAATATTAGGAAAAATTCGATTCGCGCCGAATCCGATCGGCCGATTTTCATCCCTTCTACAGCCGGCAAAAAGTGTCCCTGCAGAGAGCTCCGCTATTTCTGACAGTTCTCTGACAGTTCCTTCACATTTACAGCAGTTGAAACATTGTATCTATTTGTTTCCATTTAGGATACAGATGTTTTTATTCGGAAACAAATAGATACAATGTTTCAACCGCTGTAAATGTGAAGGAACTGTCAGAGAACTGTCAGAAATAGCGGAGCTCTCTGCAAATACACTTTTTGCTGGACTGGAATTCTTCTTATTTTCATCCTACTTCTTCATCCTCATCCTCTTCTTCTTCTTCTTCTTCATCCTCATCCTCTTCTTCTTCTTCACCCTCATCCTCTACTTCTTCTTCATCCTCATCCTCTTCTTCTTTTTCTTCTTCTTCTTCATCCTCATCCTCTTCTTCATCCTCATTCTCTTCTTCTTCATCCTCATCCTCTTCTTCTTCATCCTCATCCTCTTCTTCTTCATCATCCTCATCCTCCTCTTCTTCTTCTTCATCATCCTCATCCTCTTCTTCTTCTTCTTCTTCTTCTTCCTCACCATCATCCTCTTCTTCTTCTTCTTCATCCTCATCCTCTTCTTCTTCTTCTTCTTCTTCTTCTTCTTCTTCTTCTTCTTCTTCCTCATCCTCTTCTTCTTCTTCTTCTTCTTCTTCTTCCTCATCTTCTACTTCTTCTTCTTCATCATCCTCATCCTCTTCTTCTTCTTCTTCTTCTTCTTCTTCTTCTTCTTCTTCATCCTCATCCTCTTCTTCTTCTTCTTCTTCATCCTCATCCTCTTCTTCCTCATCCTCTTCTTCTTCTTCTTCTTCTTCTTCATCATCATCCTCTTCTTCTTCATCCTCATCCTCTTCTTCTTCTTCTTCATCATCATCCTCATCCTCTTCTTCTTCCTCATCCTCTTCTTCTTCTTCTTCTTCATCCTCATCCTCTTCTTCTTCTTCATCCTCATCCTCTTCTTCTTCTTCATCCTCATCCTCTTCTTCTTCTTCATCCTCATCCTCCTCCTCCTCTTCTTCTTCTTCTTCTTCATCATCATCATCCTCCTCTTCTTCTTCTTCTTCTTCTTCATCCTCATCATCATCCTCTTCTTCTTCTTCATCCTCATCCTCTTCTTCATCCTCATCTTCTTCTTCATCCTCATCCTCTTCTTCTTCATCCTCATCCTCTTCTTCTTCTTCTTCTTCATCCTCATCCTCCTTCTTCTTCTTCATCCTCCTCTTCTTCTTCTTCTTCTTCTTCTTCTTCTTCTTCTTCATCCTCATCCTCACCATCATCCTCTTCTTCTTCATCATCCTCATCCTCTTCTTCATCCTCATCCTCTTCTTCTTCTTCTTCTTCTTCATCCTCATCCTCTTCTTCTTCTTCTTCTTCTTCTTCTTCCTCATCCTCATCCTCTTCCTCATCCTCATCCTCTTCTACTTCTTCATCCTCATCTTCTTCATCCTCATCCTCTTCTTCTTCTTCATCCTCATCCTCTTCTTCTTCTTCTTCTTCTTCCTCATCCTCATCCTCTTCTCCTTCTTCATCCTCATCCTCTTCTTCTTCTTCTTCTTCATCCTCATCTTCTTCTTCTTCATCCTCATCCTCTTCTTCTTCATCATCCTCATCCTCTTCTTCTTCTTCTTCGTCCTCATCTTCTTCTTCTTCTTCTTCTTCTTCTTCCTCATCCTCTTCTTCTTCATCCTCATCCTCTTCTTCTTCTTCATCCTCTTCTTCTTCTTCTTCTTCTTCTTCCTCCTCATCCTCCTCTTCTTCTTCTTCTTCTTCTTCCTCATCCTCCTCTTCTTCTTCTTCTTCTTCTTCTTCATCATCATCCTCATCTTCTTCTTCTTCATCATCCTCATCATCATCCTCTTCTTCATCATCATCCTCATCCTCTTCTTCATCCTCATCCTCTTCTTCTTCTTCATCCTCATCCTCTTCTTCTTCTTCCTCATCCTCAACCTCTTCTTCTTCTTCTTCTTCTTCTTATTCTTCATCCTCATCCTCTTCTTCCTCTTCTTCTTCTTCTTCTTCATCCTCATCCTCTTCTTCTTCTTCTTCTTCATCCCCATCCTCTTCTTCTTCATCCCCATCCTCTTCTTCTTCATCCTCATCCTCTTTTTCTTCTTCTTCTTCATCCTCATCCTCCTCTTCTTCTTCATCATCCTCATCCTCTTCTTCTTCTTCTTCTTCCTCACCATCATCCTCTTCTTCTTCTTCTTCATCCTCATCCTCTTCTTCATCGTCATCCTCTTCTTCTTCTTCATCCTCATCCTCCTCTTCTTCTTCTTCTTCTTCATCCTCATCCTCTTCTTCTTCATCCTCATCCTCTTCTTCTTCTTCTTCTTCTTCCTCTTCCTCATCCTCTTCTTTTTCATCCTCTTCTTCCTCTTCTTCTTCTTCATCCTCTTCTTCATCCTCTTCCTCTTCTTCTTTTTCTTCTTTTTGTCTTCCTCTTGCAGGTCACTGCTCATGCGCAGATTTTTTATTGGCAAAAAATCGTCCGATTTGCCCACTATTGCCGCGAAAATCAGCCGATCGGCAAAATCGGACGATTTTTTTTCCAACTTTACAGAAAAAAAAAATGGCCAAAATACCGAAAAACCAAATAGCCCACTAACGATCCGAAAATCGGCCGATTTTATTTTCGGCCGAAAAATCGGCCGATTTTCGACCCATCTATGGCCTGCATTAGGGCCACAGAGACTTTAGGGCCACAGGATCGTTACTCAGGGACACAGAATCGTTACTCAGGGACACAGAATTGTTACTCAGGGACACAGAATTGTTACTCAGGGACACAGAATCGTTACTCAGGGACACAGAATCGTTACTTAGGGCCACAGCTATCAAAGAATCGAAAATTTAAAGTGACATACACCCTTTTTTTTTTGGTGGCTGTCGTGCACAGTTGGTGCTGCAGTTTGCCGATTGTGCAAAATAAACTGACTTTCTGCTTCACAACCACTATTGTACGTTCAAAGAGTTAAATCCATTTACACGCCGGCTGGTGGTAATATTTTTTGGGTGATTAGTGCATTCCAGTGACACAAACGTACAGTTTCCAGCCAACGGCAAGCTGCAATTGACCGATTGTGTACAATAAACTGACTTTCTGCTTCACAACCACTATTGGCCTTCAATTGAAGCTGCTTCCGCTCCGCCACTCTGCCATTGGACTCTTGATAGTCGTCTCCCCACGCTGCTGCTGGGGGGACTTTTTAACCTAGGCCTGTGTATGGCCTTCAATTGAAGCTGCTTCTGCTCCGCCACTCTGCCATTGGACTCTTGATAGTTGTCTCCCCACACTGCTGCTGGGGGGACTTTTTAACATAGGCCTCTGTATGGCCTTCAATTTAAGCTGCTTACGCTTCGCCACTCTGCCATGGGCCCCTGTACCGCCTCCTCATGCTGCTGCCAGGTCCAGAGTGTGTCATGGGTCCCTGTACGGCCTCCCATTGCTGCTGTCTCCATCGCCACACTCTGCCATGTGCCACTTTCAGGTCTCCTCACACTGCTGGTGGGTTCCATTTTGTCATAGGGTGCTGTATGGCCTCCCATTGCTGCTGCTTCCACCGCCACACTGTGGCTCCACACTCTGGTTTTGGCCCCGTGACTGCCCAAATGAGTATAAGTATTTTTCAAAGCGAGCCTCTATAGCATGGCATTCTTCCTCACTTCCTGAGTCAGAGCGTTCCTTGTCTTTCTCCTGTGCTTGCTGAGCATTACTATGGCTGTGAGGTAAATGCTGGGATGGTGGAGTCTCATGTACTTTATGACTACTCCTGATTGACTCCGTACTGAGGTGGTGGTGAGGTGTACTATGTTCCCGTGCATTGTCTCCATTATCTGGCCTCTGGTAGTTCACCAACAACCGCCTTTCTGAGTCTTCATCTTACCGCTCTTACACATTTTAATATAGAAATTACATTTAATAGTTGATTTTGGCTGAATCACAAACCTAGTACAAAGCCATAGCAATGATATACCAGAGCAATATAGCAGCAACAGTAACTGTCATCAATTATGTAGTAGGGCAATTCAGCATCAGCAATTGTCAGCAATAGTATAGCAGCAGTATGACAGGGATATAGCAGGAGAGTCACCAATAAAGTAACATCAGTAGTATTGTAATGTAGCCGTAATATAGCAGGGCACAAGGTAGGATCAACGGGATCAGCGGTAACAGCAGCTGCTATCAATGACACTAGTATAGCAAGGCAGCCCAGCTGAAGCAGCAAGAGTAGCTACAGACGATGTCAGCAGATATCAGCAAGTGTAAGCAATATAATTCAATAAGAATTTTTCTAACTATAGAATATCAGGTGGATTTAGAGGCAGTTGGTATAGAAGAGGGGGTTTTCAAGACAATTTTCCTGCAAAGGGGGATTTTCAAAATCATTACAGAGGATGGAACATGATACCCAGGGGGTACAGACCTCAAGAAAGGGATTGGAGAGAACAGGGTAATTATGGCAGAAGGGAAAGAACAGAAGATATAGAGGAAAGAGAGGAGGCAGGAGAAAAAAAGAGAACATTAGGGGCTGGTATTTACAATTTAAGTGATGTTGTGTTCACTGAAAGAGAAATCAAAGTATTGAAGCTTGGTTTGAAATATGTACCAAAAATGAATCTTAATAAATTTGATGTTTTTATTGATGTACAAAAATGTGTGAGAAAATTTAAATATAAAAAAGTTTTTTGAATTAAATAAAAATAAAAATAAGAATGGGAGTTCATCATCAAACGGCTTTCAAAATAGTGGTTTCAAAAATGCTTCCACATTTAGCCCAAAAAATTCTGGTAATGCATACTTATAAGTTTTTAAGTACTGTCCGTGCTACTTTTATTATTTGCACTAACATACAATTTTGAGGACAAGCTTTTGGGGTATGTTCCCTTCTTCAAAGTCCAAGCAGTACTGTACAAATCACAAAGTTTCAGCAGAATGTTAGAAGAGATGAAGAAAAAAAAAAAAAGAGAGGCTAGAGATAAGATACAGCCAAAGCGAGGGGGTAGGAGGGGATACTACACTCACACAGAGGGAGTCAAGCTAGATAATAGTCATAAAACTGTTGGATAATGAGTGAGGAATCCCATGTCCAAATTAAGGCCGTTATCTCTTGTGTCAAATAGAATTATCATTCTTAGTTCAAAAGTTTTTCTTTCCTGGATGGATTTGAAATTTCCTTTAAGAACTAAAATATTGAGGTTTCCCATTGTGTGGCCTGGTTGTGCAAAATGGTGTCCCACAGGTGTGCAGAGGTCATCTTTATGTTCCTTGATGGTATGTCTGTGCAAATTCATCCTTGTTTGCAACTTCTTTCCTGTTTCGCCAACATAAGATCCTTTGCTGCATTTTCTGCACTGGATAAGGTACCTAACATTACTGGAGGTGCAGCTGTATGAGCCAGAAATATTGAAGATCCCTTTTGAGTGTCTGACACTTTTTGATGGATTGATTTGGTTGCACAGTTTGCAGCGTACCTATTGCAGGGTGTGCTTCCATTATTTGTGACATCTTGATCAGAAGGAAGTTTCCTACTGATTAGTTTATTTCTGAGGTTGAAGGGTTGTCTGAAGGCCAGTATTGGGGGTTGCTGGAATATTTCTTTCAGAGTTCCATCCTCTGTTATGATGGGTTGTAAATCTTTGATTATTTTTCTTATCCCTTCTAGTGCTGGGTTGTATGTGGTTACTAGAGGTACACGGTTGTTTGTTTTTTTCTCTTTGTACTGAAGTAGATTTTCTTTTCGGGTTCTCAAGGCTGTGTTTTTGCTGGTGTTGATAGTTTTGTCCTTGTAACCTTTCTTATGGAAGGCGTCTGCTAGTGTTCAGGAGACTAAGGCTCAAAGAATATTTCCACAATAATGAAAGGAATCCTAGGACAATGAAGTGCTACACAAAGAAAAAGAACAGCTGCTTCACACCTCCACAAGGACGCAACCCCAAACTGGACACCTGTATTGATAGCTTCAGATTGCGAGCTACATCCCTGATATCCACCCACCAAAAGAAAATTCTGTACAATCTTTCACCACTAGAGCGAAAGGCTATACACGATTTGCACAATAATCAGGCCATCACCATCAAACCAGCGGATAAAGGGGGAGCAGTTGTTGTGATGGACACAAACAAATACATACAAGAAGGCCAGAGGCAGCTGGAAAATGCCATCTACTATAAAAAACTGGATTATGATCCGACCCAGGACTTTACAAAGCAATTAAAAGGTCTCATTAAAACACTTCCAGCCCACCTACATTCAGAACTTATAAATGCGATTCCGGATCATCCAGAAATCGGGGACTTTTACATGCTGCCCAAAGTCCACAAGCCAGGAAATCCAGGCAGACCCATCATAACAGGTATGAATACACTCACCGAACAAATCTCAGGCTTTGTAGAAAATTTTTTAAAACCGCTAATCATGAATACTGCTAGTTTCCTGCAAGACACAACTGACTTTCTGAACAAGATTAACATACAGCAATTACCATCTAATACACTTCTAGTGACTATGGATGTAGTATCCCTGTATAGTAATATCCCTCACAATGATGGATTAGCTGCATGTCACAGATCCTTATCATCCTCACCAAACCACAAATACACTGCTGAGGATGTTACACAGCTCATTGAATTCATACTCACACACAATTACTTTGCCTTCAATAAAGACATCTATCTTCAATGTATGGGTACTGCGATGGGAAGTAAAATGGCACCCCAATATGCCAATTTATTTATGGCTGACCTGGAGGAAAAATTCCTGAACAGCATGGAACAAAAACCTTACAGATACTATTGCTATATTGATGATATTTACATCATATGGACAGATGGTGAAGAAAACCTAAAACAATTTTACTCATTGAGCAACACTTTTCATCCATCAATCAAACTAAAAATGGAATACTCAAACACACACATCAACTTCCTAGACACCACAGTATACATCAGGGATGATACGCTTCACACCTCAATATACAGGAAACCCACTGACAGATGCCACCTTCTCCACAGTTCCAGCTTCCACCCCCAACACACGAAACGTGCCATCATACACAGTCAGGCTATTAGATACCACCGAATATGTTCTGACCCAAGAGACAGAGATCAACATCTCGGGACACTAGCAGACGCCTTCCATAAGAAAGCTTACCAGGACAAAGCAATCAACACCAGCATAAACACAGCCTTGAGAACCCGAAAAGAAAATCTACTTCAGTACAAAGAGAAAAAAACAAACAACCGTGTACCTCTAGTAACCACATACAACCCAGCACTAGAAGGGATAAGAAAATAATCAAAGATTTACAACCCATCCTAACAGAGGATGGAACTCTGAAAGAAATATTCCAGTAACCCCCAATACTGGCCTTCAGACAAACCTTCAACCTCAGAAATAAACTAATCAGTAGAAAACTTCCTTCTGATCAAGATGTCACAAATAATGGAAGCACACCCTGCAATAAGAAACGCTGCAAACTGTGCAACCAAATCAATCCATCAAAAAGTGTCAGACACTCAAAAGGGATCTTCAATATTTCTGGCTCATACAGCTGCACCTCCAGTAATGTTATGTACCTTATCCAGTGCAGAAAATGCAGCAAAGGATCTTATGTTGGCGAAACAGGAAAGAAGTTGCAAAAAAGGATGAATTTGCACAGACATACCATCAAGGAACATAAAGAAGATGACCTCTGCACACCTATGGGACGCCATTTTGCACAACCAGGCCACACAATGGGAGACCTCAATATTTTAGTTCTTAAAGGAAATTTCAAATCCATCCAGGAAAGAAAAACTTTTGAACTAAGAATGATAATTCTATTTGACACAAGAGATAACGGCCTTAATTTGGACATGGGATTCCTCACTCATTATTCAACAGTTTTATAACTATTTAGCTAGCTTGACTCCCTCTGTGTGAGTGTAGTATCCCCCCCTCCCCCCTCGCTTTGGCTGTATCTTATCTCTAGCCTCTCTTCTTTTTCTTCATCTCTTCTAACATTCTGCTGAAACTTTGTGATTTGTACAGTACTGCTTGAACTTTGAAGAAGGGGACATACCCAAGAAGATTGTCCTCAAAATTGTATGTTAGTGCAAATAAAAAAAGTATCACGGACAGTACTCAATTGTTTCTGTCGCAAATGCACTAATATGGCTACAATCACCTCAATTAGAAGTTTTTAAAAATATGGTAGAGAATGACATAAAGAACTTGGAGGTGAAAGGGTTTAACTATACTCCAAGAGATATTATATTAGGTATTGACCTTGAAAAGAAAAATAATATAGTAATTAGAGGGGCAGATAAAAGAGGAAGTATTGTTATTCTAAACAAGGCCGATTATGAGGAGGAAATGGATAGGCTATTAAATATTAAAGATACGTACAAAAAATTAACATGAAATCCTACTAAAAAACTCAAATCACAATTAAAAACATCATTAAGGAAGGAAAAGATCTAGGGGTTTTGAATGATAAAGAAGCAAGATACATTTTGATAAAAAATTCTAAAATACCTACTATTTAGTATTTCCCAAAATTGCATAAAAATATAGAAAAACCACCTGGTAGGCCAATAGTTAGTGGGATTAATTCTGTTTTTGCTAAAGTGGGTGAATATATCAATTCTTTTTTACAGGCTATAGTCATGAAGAATAAATCTTTTTTGAAAGACAGTGGAGAACTCATTAATATTCTTAAAGATATGGATAATATGAGTGATTGCATGTTAGTAACAATAGACGTAGAGTCATGATATACTAATATCAACCAGAAATTTTTTCATCATGTAATACTCCCCTGCCATTTGGTATATTGATTTTATACATTTTCATGGTTTATATATACCATTATTTGTTGTTGATATATGTAATACGGCGGCGATGATCTGTCACTGGTGGAGCGTGTGCGTAACATGATTCCCGATTGATGACAGCTGGTCGCCTCTGGTGCAGTAAATATTTAATGAGAGTGTGACATCTCACATCCATCCGTCGGCAAAAGGCGCAGGGCGGAGCCTGTGGATGTAATGTCAGCACGTTCCCAAGCTGTTGGTACGGCGCTTGCGCGGCTAGGCTGGGTTTATTCTATTGTATTCCATCACGCTGTTTGTGCTGGTGTCGGCTTGGACACCGCTTTTTGTAAGTGCAATGTGTTTTTTAATAAATAAAAAATAAAAAAAAGCAAGTACTGCACCATGAGTTTCTGTTCTCTTATATCCTGAGTGATGGTCTGAACATCCAAAGGAAGTGGTGGTTTCTTAATGAAGTGGATCCATATGGTTTTTTTTTTTTGTTCCACAAAGTTTATTGAGAAAAATTCAAAACATATAAATGGTATAAATTGTACAATGTAATACAATGTGCCAAAGAAAAACGCGGTAAAACACAAATCGCACATGCCAAACAATAAGAAATACGCAGGCGAACAAAATAATAAAGCCATCTCATGTCACCTGTAACAATAATGAAGTCGAACTTGGAAAGAAAAACACGAGAACACAGCAAAAAAAAATAAATAAAAAAAAAAAAAAAAAAAAAAGAAGGCAAACACCAATCATAATCACCACATAGCGTACAAAATATCACCAAACGAGCAGGATCATGTATTTGCACCCCCATATATCTTTTATTGTAGAGTAGCAGAGTAGGGGGGAAGGGGATAAAGCTAAAGGTGCTGGGCTTCTGGTGCAAGGAAGAAGTTGCGAAAGAATAGAAAGCTCGGTGTTATCCATGAAGAGCAGCAAAGGTACCACTCAAAGGTAGCCAACGCATATGAAAATAACTCCGTGGAATGGGAGAGGCACATGTGCAAGTGTAATCCGGGTGTGAGATTAGGTTGCCTATGGACAGAAGAATGAACGTATGTGTAGAGAAAAAAAAAAAAAAAAAAGGGAAGAAATGAAGTGGAGAAGATGTGAAAAACAGCAAAGACAGTAATGGCAGGTACAGGGCACAAGGAGGAAGGAGTCGGGAGAAAATAAAAAATAAAAAATGGTGAGAAGCTGGAAAGCCAAAGAAGGTAGAAAAAAAGTGTAGAATAAAAAAAAAAAAAAAGGGGGGGGGGGTAAGGGTCAAAGGGGAAGGAGACTAAGGGGGGGGCGGTATGGATAGACATGTCATATAGGTGAAAGCTCCAGGACAGAGCTGGTGTGCTCATCCCCTAGGGGATAGAGACATAAAGCAGACAATCGGGCACCAGGGAAAAGGAGTGTCTCACTACCTGATCAGTGAAAGGGATATAATAGAAAAGTGTTATCGACAGCCTAGCAAGGGTCGATGAGTCAGTACAATACAGAGTGTAATACAAAGCCACAGGTCTGGCTCAGAGTCAGGTAGAAAGACCCATGATGGAGTGGTATTCGTGGGTCGTTCGGAAGTGAATCCAACACGACCAAGTATGGGAGAATTTAGTCGGGTTATCTTGGGAGGAAGCAATCAGCTCCTCCATCTCTGCAATTCTTCCTAGACGAGTTAACCAATCTTTTATAGAGGGGGGTTGAGTAGATCTCCAAAGCACAGGAAGGCAGAGTCTAGCAGCATTAATCATATGCATAGCTAACGATCGGAAGTAGAGACGTTTGGGGAGCGGTGTATGGTGGAGGAGAAATTGGGCCGGGGAGAAATCGAGAGGTAAAGTAGACACAGACGAGGTTATACGGTGGACTTCCTGCCAGAAGGGCAGGACGATAGGACAGGACCACCAAATATGGAGAAGGGACCCATCAGGTGCTCCACATCTCCAACAATTATTGGGTAGAGAAGGGTTAAAACGATGAGTTCTGGAAGGGGTAATGTACCAACGGGAAGCTAGCTTGTATCCGTTTTCTTGGGTCGATACATTCAGCGAACATTTGTGGGAGTATGTAAAAATTTGGTCCCAATCTGAGGAAGAAAAATCTATATCAAGGTCTCTCCTCCAAGCTCGGCAAGCGGGGAGCGAGTTAGGATTCCCATCACCGGTGAGAAGGAGGTACATGGATGAGATTAGATGCCGCTGGGGTTCAGCCTTAGAACAAATTGATTCAAAGGGGGTGAGAGGACGAGTCCATTTGTGGCGGTGAGCAGAGGATGTGAGAAAATGCCTGATTTGAAGGTAGGCCCAAAAGGGGAAGGTACGATCCTTCATGGTGCTCGCCAAAGAGGAGTAGGATTTCAATTGGCCTTTATGAAAAAAGTGTTCCGCTTTCACCTGGTCATACGGCCAATGATCCGACAAGAAGGCCTTGTGCATACCCGGAGGGAAATCTGGGTTTAAGCAAAGGGAGCTTAAAGGGTTGGGGGCATCCGAGATGGAGGCCGACTTGCATGTCAAGCGGAAGATGCTCAAGGTAGGACCAATCAGTGGATGAGTGAGAAGGGCCTGGGGGGTATGTTTCGTCAAGAGCCACGGGATCGAAGCTATAGGAGAAGGAGAGAAGGAGTTTTCGAGATGCACCCAGTCTTTGGTAGTTGAATGAATATTCCAATCTATAATTCTGCAAAGATGGCAGGCCCAATGATATTGCCTGAGGTCTGGGAGCCCAATCCCACCCCTGGATTTGGGGAGAACCAATTGGCAGAAAGATATGCGCGGACGCTTGTGGTTCCAAAGGAAGAAGGAGCACATTTTCCTACATGAAGCGAAAAAGGCGGGTGGCAATTGGATAGGTAAGGTTTGAAATAAATAGAGGAGGCGGGGGAGAATGTTTTTAACGTAAAGGTCAGAGAGGTCGCACGTAAGCTGAATGCCCAGGTAAGTGAGAGTCTCACTGTCCCATCTAAACGGGAACTGCGATCGGCAAAATGAGACTACATCAGAAGGGAGGGTGACATTGAGGGCGTATGACTTTGAATGGTTGATTCTAAGGTTCGACATGTATTGAAAAAGTAAGAAATCTTTAAGCAAATTGGGCAATGTGGTCCAAGGTTCCGTTAGAAACAGCAAAATGTCATCCGCATAGGCGGCGAGTTTATACTCTTGAGCCGGTGCGGAAACGCCCTTAATATCTGGGTTGGAACGGAGTTTACGCAACAGTGGCTCTAACGATAGCACAAAGAGGAGAGGAGAAAGGGGGCAGCCCTGGCGTGTGCCATTGCCGAGAGAGAAATGGTTCGATAAATGGCCATTCACCCGAACCTGTGCCGTGGGTCCAGAATACAAGGTCATGATGAAATTAAGCATGTGTTCTCTCAAACCAATCGCCTGAAGGGTTGCCCTCAAATAATCCCAGGACACTCTGTCAAAGGCCTTCTCAGCGTCCAAAGAGAGAAGGAACCCAGGATTCTTCGATGTGCGAAGCCAATGGATAAGGTTTAGGGCCTTGATAGTATTGTCTCTCGCTTCCCTGCCAGGGATGAAACCCACTTGATCGAGGTTAATCAAAGAAGGGAGTAAGGGGAGGAGACGGTTGGCCAGAATTTTAGCATAAAGTTTCACGTCTACATTCAGAAGGGAGATGGGCCTATAATTGGAAACCAAAGTTGCATCCTTATCTCCTTTGGGTATGACAGTGATGTGCGCTTCTAGAAGGCGATGACACGGCACAGGGAGTGAAGAGAAAGTGTTGAAAGCCGAGAGGAAGGGGTTGGACAAGACGGTTAAAAACTCCTTGTAATATACTGCAGACAGGCCATCAGGGCCCGGGCTTTTACCAGACTTCATTTGTTTGACGGCCCGCGACAGTTCCTCTGCCGTGATATTTTGCTCCAGTTCCAGGGCGGATGTCTCAGAAAGTGCAGAAGGGCTATAAAGATGAAGAAAGTCCGAGATCACCGTGGCTCTGAGTTTGTTGGTTTCAGGTGGGGGACGTTCCGGAGGGAGGTTATATAATGCCTTATAATACTGCTCAAAATGAGAAGCAATGTCAGCATTAGTGGTGGCAAAAGAACCGTCTGGACCCCTGATTTTGTGGATTGTTAAGCTCGACTTTTTCGCTTGAAGGGATCTGGTGAGGAATCTCCCGCTTTTGTTCGCAAACTCATAAAATAATTTTTGAGACAAGACATATCTACGTTTGGCCACCTTGCCCAGTTCGGTCAAAAGCTGCGTGCGAGTGTTTGTGAGTTCAGTCAAGGTAGAAGCTGCTTGACTGTGTTTGTGAACTCTCTCCAAAAACTGGATGCGCTCCATAAGTCGTTGCAAATGTGCTTGTCTCTCCCTTTTACGCTTCGTAGCCATAGCTATGAGAACCCCGCGAATTACGCATTTATGTGCCTCCCATTGCGTCAAGGAGGAGGTATCTGAAGTCTGGTTGGTCGCGAAGTAATCCACCAATTGGGAGCGGATCTCGGCTTCGTTCGTTGGGTCGGAAAGAAGAGATGCGTCCAATCTCCAAATCTTGGAGCGGGAGTGTTTTTCAGGAAAACGCAGCGTCAAGGTTATGGGATGGTGATCTGAGAGGACCATTGGTTCAATGGAGGTGTCATGAAGAAATGGCAGATCCACTTGCGAGAGAAAAATGTAGTCAATTCTGGAGTACTTATTATGTGGAGGAGAAAAAAACGTATAATCTTTAACGTTCGGGTGGAGGATTCGCCAAGAATCGTGAAGTTGTAAATCTTGAAGTTGTGTGCGGATCTGTCTTAGGGATTTGTATGGTAAAAATGAACTGCCTGAGGAGGAATCCAGTAAGGGGCATAAAGGGACATTAAGGTCTCCCCCCAAGATCAGCACACCCGACTGAAAGGAAGAAAGAGAGGTGGTGATTGAGCGGAAGAAAGGAACCTGCTTGGTATTGGGCGCATATAGATTTGCCAGTGTAATGGGTCTGTTGGCAAAAGTGCCTTTTAGAAACAAGAACCTACCTTCTGAGTCAGGGAGCGACTCCGTGACAGTTAAAGGGAGATGTTTCGCAATCAAGATGGCGACACCTTTTGATTTGGCATGAGGGTTAGGGGCATGATAGACTGTCGGATAACGTGAGTAAAGAGCTTGGGAATGACATCCTGTCGAAAATGCGTTTCCTGAAGAAAAACGATATCCGCTCTTTGTTTATGTAAGTAGGAGAGCAGAATGGAGCGTTTTTCAGGTGTGTTCAAACCCCTCACATTAAGAGATAGAACTTTTAAGGATAAGTGTCCCGACAACGATTTGGAAGAAGACATGTCCAAAAAGGTATATGAAAGCAACCTAAGGAGAAGGAACACGGGGTACTAAGAGGATGGGAATAGGATTGAGGGGGGGAGATAAAAAAATGAAAGAGAGAAATGAAAGAAAAAGAAAATAAGAAAGGAGAGATGAGGAGAATAGATACAGGTAGGAGAAAAAAAAAAAAAAAACAGAACTACCAGCGGGAGGAGTAGACCAGCTAGTCCACCTAGATATATAAAAAAAAGGGGAGAAGAGAAAGGAAGAGAAGATGGGGGGGGGCTAAGGGGTAACAGAAAAGAAAAAGGAAGGAGTAAAAACAGCCGGCAAGAGTCAGTAAAAGCTCTCCGAGCTTACTGTGTGGGGAACGCAGCGGGCCGAAATCCAAAATAAAAAAAAAAGCCCGCCGTACGGAAGACCTCAAAAAGTGCAGGGAATGGAGAGGTAGGGCGAGGACAGGGCATGCACAGAGAGGGACTACGCCCAGCCGGCGAGGGAGTGTATCAACCCTCACCTGGTAGGGCGTATGGCTCAGGATTTAGCGAGAGATTGGAGTCAAGAACAAAACGGTAGCCTGCGCTAGGAGGGAAATAAGACAGACAGCAAGCCATATCAATGTATGTGAGATACACATATGAACAGAGCACAACGTAGGAATGCTAGAGCGGAAATATGGTGTCACGAGTATACCGTGGTGGAACTACTAGGAATGTCGTCCTCAAAGATATGGCTTCATAGAACGGTCAGATCGCCCTCTCCTCAGGGAGAGAACAGGCAGTGTCTCACAACACATGAAGTCACAAATCAGAGGAACAGTAAGGCATGACATGTGCAAAAAAAACCATACAGCTCGAATATTGCATATAAGAAAAAACACAATATACTAAATTGAAAACAGCTAAAATGACATAATGACCCCCCCCACCCGACCTGGACTCTCAAGGTACCCCCGGAATCGAGCAGCACCTCATATCAGATAGGAGGAAAAGCGTGGGGAGGGAAGAAGAAGGCACAGACAGAGTACCTACAGTGGAGCCTCATCATTGGTACTATATTAGTATGCAGAGGGCGGAAAAGGATACAGAGCGGGCTGGGAGAGACCGATCTCTGCTAGGAGTCTCCATCTGGAGAGCTTATTGAGGTGATGCTCGTTCCCAGGTGCACAATAACAATTTGATGGAGAGAAAAAAAAAAAAAATTTGGTCCCAAGTCCCCCCCCCCACCTATTCCAATCCAAACTCAGCAACCCGCTCATCTGAGTACATGAAAAAGGATAACTGATGCTGAGGACTTCTCATCATCCTCTCCGTACTCGGTCTTCTGGAAACGGTGGAAGGCGAGTAGAATACGAGGTGTGCGGGGGGACATAAAATCCTTCAGTGGCGAACCCGAGATCCTCGGAGGTCCCCAGGGTAGGCTCGGAATCAGATGTGCAGGAGACGTAGGAGGATCGGAGCCCTCTGGAGTCCACCCGGGGTCTCTAGATGGCAATAGACCTGTCAGAGGTGTCATGGAGGAAGTTGGGCAATACATTGGTTGTAGACCCGAAAGTCCCGTTGCAGAGCGACCGTGGTGGTGCAAAAAATGGGCGGGTAGAAGGGAGGAGCTTATTGGAACGTTCTGTGCCAAACAATCTGTAAGAGTCAAGAATCGTAGGGATGAGAGCTCAGTGGCACCAGCTGCATAGGGCCGCCTGTGTGCAAGAGTACCATTGAGTCCAGTCCAGATCAGATGGAGGGAAGACCCCAGGATGATAGATCAGAAAGCTCCATAAGTAAGGCGAAATGGAACATGGAATTTTGCAGACAGAGTCTGAAGAGTGGCTTAACGGATCCTGAGCAGTGAAACCAGTGGTAATGTACAGTAGATTAAGAAAATCAGGACAGAGGTTAGAGAAGGGTCTCTAAGCTTCATGACGAGGCCTTCGATGTGCAGGAGAGGCCGTCGGGCTGGTGATGCTGGTAGAGCCACTGGCTGGAATTCTCGGCGGGGTTGCGGGGACCAATCTGCGTCGGCGAGAGCCAGGGCCCTGCCATTCCATATCACTTGGTGTCGGTCCGGATTCCGGAACACCTGGGAGACGCATATTGCTGTACCAATCGGGGAGGTCGATTAGTGGGATATCCAGGGAAGTACAGAAATTAGGCAGATCCTCCGGAACTCGCAGGTAGGCTGTGCGCCCCTGCGCCTGTGCGGAAAGACAAAATGGGAAACGCCACCTATATGATATGTTATGGGAACGGAGTGCATCCAATAGGGAGCGAAGTTCCCGTCTTTGTTGCAAAGTAAGATTGGAGAGATCCTGGAATAAATGTATTTCTGACCCCTGATATAAGAGGCGCCTTCTGTCCCTGGCGCGCCTGAGGATGTCCTCTTTTAGTGGGAAGCTGACTAGGCAACATATTACATCTCTTGGGGGATCAGAATCTCTGCCCCTGGGACGGAGTGCTCTGTGTGCTCTTTCCAACTCTATAGGCGTGGCCGGCGGGCGACCTAGCAGGTCATTAAAGATCGCCACAACCGTTGTAGAGATGTCGTTCGGTTCCACAGATTCTGGCAAACCACGGAGTCTAATGTTATGTCTGCGTCCACGGTTATCCAAATCCTCTATTTGTCTGTAAAATTCACGGATATGCGATGCGTGTGAGACTGTTGTCTGCTGTATATCTGCTATGGCGACTGCATTATTGCGGCTAACAAGTTCCACTCCCTCCAGCCTTGTGCCCAAGGAAAGTAAATCCTCTCGCAGGTCACTGAGGGCGGTGGTGAGTGTGACTTTAATGTCTGCAGCCACCGCCTGAAGATCTCTGAGGGATAATGCCTGGGAGTCAGAGGAGAGATCATGCTGTGGGACTGTGTCTGTGACATGCTCAGTGTCACTGCTTTGAACACAGGCTGCCGTGAAGGAGGAAAGAGGGGGGGGGAGGGGGAAGCTGCTTGGGCCCTGTCCCTCTGCTGGGAGCGGAACAGCTCCTGTATATGCCGCGATTGCGGCTGATTAGGGACCCGTGGGGAACGGGAACGGGAACCGGGTGTGTTCCGGTCCGTTTTCCCCATGACTATGCGCCCCTGTCTCACCCGATCCTCTGTGCAGAGTGAGGAGAAGTCTTCGGCCGGCGGGAGCTCCTGGCTTAAGCGGCCATTCCGGATCGCGGCAGACCACGCCCCCATCCCATATGGTTATACATTGCCTGCAGAGTATTACTTCCTGGATACTGGATATCAAGTTTCAAGTGTTGTCTCATCATCTTGCAGAGTATTGCTCCCAGAGCAGAAAGCGCTTATGCTGATTTATAACTTGATCAGCATATTGTTCTGGTGAGTTCATTCAATTTATCTGGTGGTGGATTGGCACATGGTGGATTTTGTTGGACACTTTTTATTTGCTGCACCATATATATATATATATTTTTTTTTTACTTTATATGATTTGTATATGGGGTTTTTTATACTTCATTATTTATATATATACATTTTTTTGGTCATTTTCAACTAGTGCAACCTGTTTGTTTAATAATTTATGCACCTTATTTATATAGGTCAGGTTTTGCAGCTGGGTATATCTCTTTTTTGTTTGTTGACTTTATTGGTATATATATATTTTGTGGCGCTATCTAAATTATTTTGTTGAAGTATAAGCAGTATCAGCAGGTATAAGCAGTACCAGCAGATATGAGCAGTATGAGCAATATCAGCAGTATCAGCAGATATGAGCAATATCAGCAGTATCAGCAGGTATGAACAATATCAGCAGTATCAGCATGTATGAGCAGATAGCAGTGTCAGACTTTATAAGCAGTTTCAGCAGTATCAGCAGTGTCAGCAAGAGCAGCAGGTATAAGCAATATCAGCAGGTATCAGCAGACATCAGCAGTATCGGCAGCTATGAGCAGTTTCGGCAGTATTGACAGGTATGAGCAGTATCAGCAATATCAGCTTTAGCAGCAACAGCAGGTATAAGCAATATCATCAGGCATGAGCAGGTATCAGCAGTCTTAGCAGGTTTGGGCAGGTGTGAGCAGTATCAGCAGATATCAGCAGGTACCAGCAGGTATCAGCAGGTATCAGCAGCATCACCCGGTATCAGCAAGTATTGGCAGTATCAGCAGGTTTTTTCAGCAGGTGTCATTTAGTTTCAGAAAGTATCAGCAAGGATACCAGTCTAGCGCAGCTGCAATTTCAGGTGGGGGAGCGGGGGGGAAGCATGACATCGTCCAAAGTTCAAAACTATTCAGTTCCACCATGTAATCAGCAACACTCCTGTTGTATTAACAGCAGCATCTCAGCCCAATACTTTAGATTTAAAGTGAATAATGGCAGGTGGCAAGCAACTCCCTCTACCTCCTCCTCCCTCTCCAGTTCACTGCTCCTGACTCCACGCTCTACTCTACTCTATGGTATACCAGCTCCTCAATGCTCAGTCCTCAGTGCTCCGCAAGGGTCCCCGCAGCTCCTTATCTCTCCCCACACACCCCACCAGTCTTCAGACGACCACTGGGTGGTCGCAAATACAGGGGACCTGAGACCAGAGACAAGGGAGCGCTCACCCCCTGCTATCCCCCACAGAGCCCCGGAGGAATAGCTGGCACCAACACGGCACTGCTTGACACTACATGGCTCCTAGCTATAAAGACTGGGGACAGAGCAGGAGCTCCGGAAGAGGCGTTCTCACACGTGCATCCTCCTCCTAGATGACTCCATGTCTAGTATAGTCAGTAGTAGTAGTCATAGGGTGAAGCTCCTCAATTACAGCAGACTGTGGCAGCCCAGAAGTAATCGAACTGAGCAAAGTCCTTTGGAGTAGCCAGGGTTGGACAGGCTCTACAGAACACTATCCAGTATTCCCTTTCTTTCAAATCCACGCTGACTATCAAGCACCAGAGGGGTAACAAAGCACACAGAAGTTGTGTTGTTATCAGTGGCAACAATAATAACCCTCAGTACAGGTGTCAATGCCAGCAATGGTAACCCCCTGTATATGCCAGAGCTAGCAAACCACCCCCAGTAGGTGTCAGGGCAAGCAATAACCTCATTAGGTGTCAGAGCTAGTAGTGATAACTCCCAGCAATAATGCCAAGCAAGTGTCAGAGATAAAACTATAAACAGATGACCTAAGAGATACTCACAATCCCTGTCTATACACTGGCCAGTATAACTGAATAACACATCGGGGCCCTTACAGTGGCATGCTTATTCCCCAGCGTTTGTAATCCTTGCTAGTTAAGAGTTACTTTCCCCTTGGACAGCAACATTCAGCAAAAACAGACATTTTACACATGTAAGCAGATGCAGTCTACATTCTCCACTGCAGGTGGCGTTCCTCCAGAAGAGCAATGCAGTAGGGGTAAAAAGTCAAGAGAAACTGGGGTTCGCATTGGCTGCGCTGGATCCAGGTGGCCCTGGCTGCCATCATGGGTTATGCAGAGAATTTTTAAGTACCTGCCCTGGGTTTTGGTGCATATTGTCAGGGACAGTATTAGTGGTAGGGAGAGGTTCCGGAGGAGTATGGAAAGCATATGACCTACATCTACCACTTCAGAAAGCTCCCTTCTGGGTTGGACTGGCCAAGCCGCATTCTACTCACTAGAGATGAGCGAATTATTCAAAAATTCGATTCGGCTGATTCGCCGAATTCGCAGAATAAATTCGATTCGAGGCGAATATATTCGCTGCGAATTTAACTTATAAAAAGGGTGTTTCTAGGCTTCAGAGAGCCTTCATATTAGTGCAGAACACTGTACCTTTAATTTAAATGCCCTTGGAGTCTGCTGGGGAAGAGAACTAATACTGTCAGTCAGTATGACATGCAGATGAGTGCCGTCGATCTTAGAATCACCGCACACTTCACTCATTTGGGCAGTCACGGGGCCAAAACCAGAGTTTGGAGCCACAGTGTGGCGGTGGAGGCAGCAGCAATGGGAGGCCATACAGCACCCTATGACAAAATGGAACCCACCAGCAGTGTGAGGAGACCTGAAAGTGGCACATGGCAGAGTGTGGCGATGGAGACAGCAGCAATGGGAGGCCGTACAGGGACCCATGACACACTCTGGACCTGGCAGCAGCATGAGGAGGCGGTACAGGGGCCCATGACAGATTACGGGCCTGGCAGCAGCAGTGGGCGGGCGGTGGATGCAGCAGTATTCGGAAGCCAAACACAGGCCTCGGTTAAAAAGCGGAAGCCGTCAGCAGCGTGAGCAGACGACAGAGGCACATGGCGCAGGGTGGCGGTGGAGGCAGCAGTATTTGGAAGCCATACACAGGCCTATGTTAAAAAGCGGAAGCCGTCAGCAGCGTGAGCAGACGACAGAGACACATGGCGCAGGGTGGCGGTGGATGCAGCAGTATTCGGAAGCCAAACACAGGCCTCGGTTAAAAAGCGGAAGCCGTCAGCAGCGTGAGCAGACGACAGAGGCACATGGCGCAGGGTGGCGGTGGAGGCAGCAGCAATGGAAGGCCATACAGCACCCTATCACAAAATGGAACCCACCAACAGTGTAAGGAGACCTGAAAGTGGCACATGGCGCAGGGTGGCGGTGGAGGCAGCAGTATTCGGAAGACATACACAGGACTAGTTTAAAAAGCGGAAGCCGTCAGCAGCGTGAGCAGACGACAGAGGCACATGGCGCAGGGTGGCGGTGGAGGCAGCAGTATTCGGAAGCCATACACAGGCCTAGGTTAAAAAGCGGAAGCCGTCAGCAGCGTGAGCAGACGACAGAGACACATGGCGCAGGGTGGCGGTGGATGCAGCAGTATTCGGAAGCCAAACACAGGCCTCGGTTAAAAAGCGGAAGCCGTCAGCAGCGTGAGCAGACGACAGAGGCACATGGCGCAGGGTGGCGGTGGAGGCAGCAGCAATGGAAGGCCATACAGCACCCTATCACAAAATGGAACCCACCAACAGTGTAAGGAGACCTGAAAGTGGCACATGGCGCAGGGTGGCGGTGGAGGCAGCAGTATTCGGAAGACATACACAGGACTAGTTTAAAAAGCGGAAGCCGTCAGCAGCGTGAGCAGACGACAGAGGCACATGGCGCAGGGTGGCGGTGGAGGCAGCAGTATTCGGAAGCCAAACACAGGCCTCGGTTAAAAAGCGGAAGCCGTCAGCAGCGTGAGCAGACGACAGAGGCACATGGCGCAGGGTGGCGGTGGAGGTAGCAGCAATGGAAGGCCATACAGCACCCTATCACAAAATGGAACCCACCAACAGTGTAAGGAGACCTGAAAGTGGCACATGGCGCAGGGTGGCGGTGGAGGCAGCAGTATTCGGAAGACATACACAGGACTAGTTTAAAAAGCGGAAGCCGTCAGCAGCGTGAGCAGACGACAGAGGCACATGGCGCAGGGTGGCGGTGGAGGCAGCAGTATTCGGAAGCCATACACAGGCCTAGGTTAAAAAGCGGAAGCCGTCAGCAGCGTGAGCAGACGACAGAGACACATGGCGCAGGGTGGCGGTGGATGCAGCAGTATTCGGAAGCCAAACACAGGCCTCGGTTAAAAAGCGGAAGCCGTCAGCAGCGTGAGCAGACGACAGAGGCACATGGCGCAGGGTGGCGGTGGAGGCAGCAGCAATGGAAGGCCATACAGCACCCTATCACAAAATGGAACCCACCAACAGTGTAAGGAGACCTGAAAGTGGCACATGGCGCAGGGTGGCGGTGGAGGCAGCAGTATTTGGAAGACATACACAGGACTAGGTTAAAAAGCGGAAGCCGTCAGCAGCGTGAGCAGACGACAGAGGCACATGGCGCAGGGTGGCGGTGGATGCAGCAGTATTCGGAAGCCAAACACAGGCCTCGGTTAAAAAGCAGAAGCCGTCAGCAGCGTGAGCAGACGACAGGCACATGGCGCAGGGTGGCGGTGGAGGCAGCAGCAATGGGAGGCCATACAGCACCCTATGACAAAATGGAACCCACCAGCAGTGTGAGGAGACCTGAAAGTGGCACATGGCAGAGTGTGGCGATGGAGACAGCAGCAATGGGAGGCCGTACAGGGACCCATGACACACTCTGGACCTGGCAGCAGCATGAGGAGGCGGTACAGGGGCCCATGACAGATTACGGGCCTGGCAGCAGCATGAGGAGTCGGTACGGGGGCCCATGGCAGATTACGGGCCTGGCAGCAGCATGAGGAGGCGGTACAGGGGCCCATGGCAGAGTGGCGGAGCGTAAGCAGCTAAAATTGAAGGCCATACAGAGGCCTATGTTAAAAAGTCCCCCCAGCAGCAGCGTGGGGAGACGACTAATAGTCGTCTCCCCACGCTGCTGCTGGGGGGACTTTTTAACATAGGCCTCTGTATGGCCTTCAATTTAAGCTGCTTACGCTTTGCCACTCTGCCATGGGGCCCTGTACCGCCTCCTCTTGCTGCTGCCAGGTCCAGAGTGTGTCATGGGTCCCTGTACGGCCTCCCATTGCTGCTGACTTCATCGCCAGACTCTGCCATGTGCCACTTTCAGGTCTCCCTACACTGTTGGTGGGTTCCATTTAGTGATAGGGTGCTGTATGGCCTTCCATTGCTGCTGCCTCCACCGCCACCCTGCGCCATGTGCCTCTGTCGTCTGCTCATGCTGCTGACGGCTTCCGCTTTTTAACCGAGGCCTGTGTTTGGCTTCCGAATACTGCTGCATCCACCGCCACCCTGCGCCATGTGTCTCTGTCGTCTGCTCACGCTGCTGACGGCTTCCACTTTTTAACCTAGGCCTGTGTATGGCTTCAGAATAATGCTGCCTACACCGCCACCCTGCGCCATGTGCCTCTGTCGTCTGCTCACGCTGCTGCCAGGTCCATACTGATTCATGGCCCCCTGTACCGGCTCCTCATGAACGTGGTTCAGCGGGTTTGCATCACTTAACGGCAAATCGTTGACAAACGCTGGGACGTTCAGTGTTGTGCGCATTAAGCCAGACACCAAAGGGCAGCACAGACCTGTTATTACTCGCTCAAGCATGGCTGAACAAAACCAGTCTCTACCACAAATTGGACCCAGACCTGCCCAGGGTCTCGTAAGTAGATTGCACGGAGGAGTAGAGTTCGTTATTGGAATTAACTGTGAGGGACTTTTAAACCTAGGCCTGTGTATGGCCTTCAATTGAAGCTGCTTCTGCTCCGCCACTCTGCCATTGGACTCTTGATAGTCGACGACTATCAAGAGTCCAATGGCAGAGTGGCGGAGCAGAAGCAGCTTCAATTGAAGGCCATACACAGGCCTAGGTTTATAAGTCCCTCACAGTTAATTCCAGTAACGAACTCTACTCCTCCGTGCAATCTACTTACGAGACCCTGGGCAGGTCTGGGTCCAATTTGTGGTAGAGACTGGTTTTGTTCAGCCATGCTTGAGCGAGTAATAACAGGTCTGTGCTGCCCTTTGGTGTCTGGCTTAATGCGCACAACACTGAACGTCCCAGCGTTTGTCAACGATTTGCCGTTAAGTGATGCAAACCCGCTGAACCACGTTCATGAGGAGCCGGTACAGGGGGCCATGAATCAGTATGGACCTGGCAGCAGCGTGAGCAGACGACAGAGGCACATGGCGCAGGGTGGCGGTGTAGGCAGCATTATTCTGAAGCCATACACAGGCCTAGGTTAAAAAGCGGAAGCCGTCAGCAGCGTGAGCAGACGACAGAGACACATGGCGCAGGGTGGCGGTGGATGCAGCAGTATTCGGAAGCCAAACACAGGCCTCGGTTAAAAAGCGGAAGCCGTCAGCAGCGTGAGCAGACGACAGAGGCACATGGCGCAGGGTGGCGGTGGAGGCAGCAGCAATGGAAGGCCATACAGCACCCTATCACAAAATGGAACCCACCAACAGTGTAAGGAGACCTGAAAGTGGCACATGGCAGAGTCTGGCGATGAAGTCAGCAGCAATGGGAGGCCGTACAGGGACCCATGACACACTCTGGACCTGGCAGCAGCAAGAGGAGGCAGTACAGGGGCCCATGGCAGAGTGGCGAAGCGTAAGCAGCTTAAATTGAAGGCCATAAAGAGGCCTATGTTAAAAATAATAACATGTTTGGGGCATGATTCATGGCGGATTTAGTCAGTTGTGTCAGGAACTGGTGGTTTGAAATCCAGACTAATCCACGCCTGATTCATTTTCACAAACGTGAGTCTCTCCACACTTTGGGTGGACAGTCGTGTCCTCCGCGGAGTTACAATACCTCCTGCCGCACTAAACACGCGCTCCGATGCCACGCTACTGGCCGGGCATGACAGCCTTTCAAGGGCAAATTCAGCTAGTTGGGGCCAAAGGTCAAGTTTCGTTGCCCAGTAGTCAAGGGGATTGTCTACCTCGGTTGGCAGGGTGCTGTCCAAGTAGGCCTGAGCCTGTTGTTTGAGGGCCTGCTCCAGGTCCACCTGATGCTGCTGCAGCTGGTTAGTAGTTTCCTCACTGCGCTGGTGAAGAAAGCTACTCATCATCGACTGCAGACTGAGGCAGCCGCTGCTGGTGGAGCTGCCACTGCTCCTACCACCCCTCCCCTGCTGCCATGGCAGCGGAACGCGAGCGCACAGGGCCCACAGTGTCTGAGGATGGACGTTGGCGCAGAAAGGCAGAGACCAACTGACTACATAGGTGGTTTTTATAGTACTTTATTTTGGCCTCCCTCTCAGCAGGTGTGAAAAAGGCCACCATTTTTGAACGGTAGCGAGGGTCCAACAAGGTGGACAGCCAAAAGTCATCCCTCTGTCTGATGGTTATTATTCGGCTGTCGCTACGCAAGCAACTGAGCATGCTATGGGCCATTTGTGCCAAGGAATGCGAGGGACTCCCTGCCTCCATCTCCACAGCATACTGCCACGGTGCGTTTGGGTCCTCTGTCTCCTCCTCCTCCTCCTCTACCAGATGCTCCTCCACTCCTGTCCGCTGAGTGGAAAAACCACCCATTTCACTCAATAATTCCTGAGCACCAATGTCCTCCTCTACCTCCTCCTCTTCTTCCTGTCCTGCCCCCACAGGGGTCATGTGGCGTTGAGATCTGTGCGCCACGTCTACCGCACCCTGACCAGCCATTGTTAACAGCATTTGTTCCAGGACGTGCAAAAGAGGAATGACGTCGTTCATCCCATAGTCCTGCCGACTCACGAATAGCGTGGCCTCCTCAAAGGGCCTGAGCAAGCGGCAGGTGTCACGCATGAGCTGCCAATGGCTGACATCTAAGTTACACAGGGGAGTACCTTTATCCGCTTGTAACATCAGGAAATCGGTGATGGCCTTTCGCTGTTCGTAAAGGCGGTCTAACATATGTAGGGTTGAATTCCACCTTGTTGCAACGTCGCAGATCAGGCGATGCTGTGGAATTCCGTTCTGCCGCTGCAGCTCAAGGAGGGTGTGCTTTGCGGTGTAGGAATGGCTGAAATGCATGCAAAGTTTACGTGACATTTTAAGGATGTCTTGCAGTGGGATGGTGGATTTTAGGAACCGCTTGACAACCAGATTGAACACGTGAGCCATGCATAGCGCATGGCACAACCTTCCTTGACGCAGAGCAGACACCATGTTCTTTCCGTTGTCGGTCAACATGGTTCCGATTTTCAGTTTGCGCGGAGACAGCCATCTGTCGATTTCTCTGTTCATTACACTCAGAAGTTCCTCCCCTGTGTGACTACGTTCGCCAAGGCATACCAGGTGCAGCACAGCGTGACACCGTTGCGCCCTGCACATGTGATATGCCGGTCGGGTAATGGGACTTGGCACGGGGGTGGCGGCTGAGGACACGGCGGAAGAAGAGGTGGTAGAGGCGGACATCTTTGCTGGACCAAGGACGTGCAAACGTGGAGGCAAAAGCGGCGTGACCTGTCCAAGTTGCTGGTGCGGCTGTGCCGGCACCACGTTCACCCAGTGGGCCGTAAATGACATGTACTGTCCCTGACCGTAGTTACAGCTCCACACATCGGCGCTGCCGTGCACTTTGGCAGAGACCGACATGCTCAAAGACTGGCCCACCATCTCTTCTACATGTGAATGCAGGGCTGGCACTGCCTTTTTGGCGAAGAAATGCCGGCTTGGCACTCTCCACCGCGGCTCGGCACAAGCCATCATTTCTCGGAAAGGTGCTGAGTCCACCACTTGGAAAGGGAGGGACTGCAGCACCAGCAACTTGGACAGGAGGACGTTCAGCTTCTGCACCGTCGGGTGCGTGCTCGCAAACTGTTGTCTCTTGGAAACGGATTCCAAGAAAGACTGCTGACGGAATCCGTGAAGAGGAGTAGCAGGAGAAGGAGCATCTGAACGAGCGGAAGATGCCAACGAGCGACAACTCCCCTCAGCAGAGGTGTTGGAGCCTTGACTGGCTGATAGAGGGCGATTGACGTCGGGTGACGGAGCAAGTAACGGAGCGGGTGATGGAGCGGGGGCTGGGGCAGGCAGAACCGCCGTATCTTTATCACGGTTTTCCCAGGCCACCGAATGGCGACGCTGCATATGCTGACGCAACGCTGTAGTCCCAACATGGGCCCCCTGGCCACGCTTGACTTTCTGGCCACATAGTCGACATACGGCTACGTTTACTTCCTCGGGCGGCTTGATGAAAAATTGCCACACCGCCGAGTAGGAAACTTTGCCCCCGCTACTCCTCACTGGCTGACTGCTACTTCCTCCGTGCACACCGGCACCACTACTGGCCGTGGTGGTAGGCTGCAGTGGAGCTGGTGCTCTACTCCGTGGCCGTTTGCCTCCACTCACACTGCTGCGACCCTGCTGCCTCCTGGGCAACCCACCGACTGTTTTGCTCGCTGGCAAGCTGGCACCCTCTTCTCCTGATGATGCGGAAGCAATAGCCTGATGACGACGAGGCTGCCAAGTGCGATCAGCCTCATCATCATCAATTAGGGTCTCCGCGTCACTACTAGCCCCCTCGGCTGCGTGTGGGTAAGGAGACAGACCTGTCTCTAGACCGGCTACCGAGCCACTCTCCTCGCCAGTACTTCTTCGCCTGGCTACTGAAGAGGCGGATGTCTCCCCCCGTTCCTGACCGCCCTCTGTTAGCTCTTCCTCACTGTACAGTGGGGCTGAGCCCACAGCATGCGATACTTTGCTTGGTGAGGGAACACCAAAGGACAGGGGCAGGTAGAGGACACGTGATTTCAGTGGGCTTGCTCCCGGGCCATGCCAACTAACGGTTGTGTCTGACGTACCCACCGACCGTTGGCTGTAGGTGTCAGAGGTGGCCTGGGAAGAGGAAGACGACCGAGTCAACCAATCGATGATGGCAGGGTTGTCGGTGGAGACACGACCGCTGGATGACACCGGGAGCACTGGCCTCTGGCTGCGACTAGTGCTGCCTCGACCCCTTCCTCTGCTGCCACGTCTGCTCGCTCCTGAAACATTGCCTCCTCTGCCACTCCTCTGCGTGTTGTCTGACATACTCTTTAATTCAATAGTGGTTGTGAAGCAGAAAGTAACGATTCTGTGTCCCTGAGTAACAATTCTGTGTCCCCGAGTAACGATTCTGTGTCCCCGAGTAACGATTCTGTGTCCCTGAGTAACGATTCTGTGTCCCCGAGTAACGATTCTGTGTCCCTCAGTAACAATTCTGTGTCCCTGAGTAACAATTCTGTGTCCCTGAGTAACGATTCTGTGTCCCTGAGTAACGATTCTGTGTCCCTGAGTAACAATTCTGTGTCCCTGAGTAACGATTCTGTGTCCCTGAGTAACGATTCTGTGTCCCTGAGTAACGATTCTGTGTCCCTGAGTAACAATTCTGTGTCCCTGAGTAACAATTCTGTGTCCCTGGGTAACGATTCTGTGTCCCTGAGTAACAATTCTGTGTCCCTGAGTAACAATTCTGTGTCCCTGAGTAACGATTCTGTGTCCCTGAGTAACGATTCTGTGTCCCTGAGTAACGATTCTGTGTCCCTGAGTAAAAATTCTGTGTCCCTGAGTAACAATTCTGTGTCCCTCAGTAACGATTCTGTGTCCCTGAGTAACGATTCTGTGTCCCTCAGTAACGATTCTGTGTCCCTGAGTAACGATTCTGTGTCCCTGAGTAACAATTCTGTGTCTGTCCCTGAGTAACGATTCTGTGTCCCTGAGTAACAATTCTGTGTCCCTGAGTAACGATTCTGTGTCCCTGAGTAACGATTCTGTGTCCCTGAGTAACAATTCTGTGTCCCTGAGTAACGATTCTGTGTCCCTGAGTAACGATTCTGTGTCCCTCAGTAACAATTCTGTGTCCCTCAGTAACAATTTTGTGTCCCTGAGTAACAATTCTGTGTCCCTGAGTAACAATTCTGTGTCCCTGAGTAACAATTCTGTGTCCCTAAGTAACAATTCTGTGTCCCTGAGTAACGATTCTGTGTCCCTGAGTAACAATTCTGTGTCCCTGAGTGACAATTCTGTGTCTGTCCCTGAGTAACGATTCTGTGTCCCTGAGTAACAATTCTGTGTCCCTGAGTAACGATTCTGTGTCCCTGAGTAACGATTCTGTGTCCCTGAGTAACGATTCTGTGGCCCTAAAGTCTCTGTGGCCCTAACTCTGTCCCTAATACAGACAGGTCTGTCTCTCTTGAGTGACCGGAGGCTAATGGAGAAATCTAAGATGGCTGCGATTTATAGCTCCACCATTACACAGTGCTGGCTGGCTGGCTGCTGATTGGCTAATGCGATCACATGTCATGAATGAATGCATTATGGGTCAGCGCGCCTTCCCAGAGATCCCCGCTCCGTCGCCACACATGTCGCCGCCATTTTTGGGAAAATTCGATTTGTGCATCCGAAGTTTGCTAATTTTCGGATTCGGCGCGAATCGAATTTTTCCTAATCTTCGAAACGAATTCCACTTCGCCATGTTCGATTCGCTCATCTCTACTACTCACCTTGACAGGTGCTGTCTTCTGCTCAGGCCTACACATTTCTGACTCTCCGCTCCAATTGTTGTAAGTGCCCTGGTCTAGTGAGCTTCACCGCCGGGTTTATTTTACTGTTCTAAAAGTTCTACAATACATTGGTCTCAGCAATCCAGGTCTCCCCTGCAGCAGAACATGGTCTAGCAGCTCTCTCTGCAGCAATCTTCTAGGATACAGCTTGACAACAAATTTGCTGTCTCTCTCTTTCACTAATGCAAGGCTGCAGACAGCAAAAGTGGCCTAGTCCTCTCCCCGTACTCTTTGCTGACTCTCACAACACAGGCTCTGGTCACTGTAACTCCTGCACACTGTCTCTGGGCAGCACAAGGGGACACTTCCCACCTCCTTAATAGGTCCTAATCCTTTCCATGCTGCCCTGACATAGATTTTTAGAGTTCTGTTGTTTGGTTGCCCAGGAAACATTTTCACTTTGTTCTTTTGTTGCAAAAATGATTAATATGGTAAAATGTCCCACCATTTAGACCAGGGGTCCTCAAACCTTTTTAAACAGGGGGCCAGTTCACTGTCCCTCAGACCATTGGAGGGCTGGACTATAGTTTAAAAAAAAAAAAAAAACTATGAACAAATGCGGACACAGTAAGGAGATGACCAGAGACTGCGGACATAGTACATGAGATGACCAGAGACTACGGACATAGTATATGAGATGACCAGAGACTGCGGACATACAACGGCGGTGGGAATACTGGGCCGGCTGCTCCATAAGACGCACAGACATTTCCCCCCAAGTGTGTCTTATGGAGCTAAATAGTGCCCCATAATTGGTGTCAGTGGGAGGAATAGTGCCCCATCATTGGTGTCAGTGGGAAGAATAGTGCCCCATCATTGGTATCAGTGGAAGGAACAGTGCCTCATCATTGGTGTCAGTGGGAGGAATAGTGCCCCATCATTGGTGTCAGTGGGAAGAAATGTGCCCCATCATTGGTGTCAGTGGGAAGAAACGTGCCCCATCATTGGTGTCAGTGGGAAGAAACGTGCCCCATCATTGGTGTCAGTGGGAGGAATAGTGCCCCATCATTGGTGTCAGTGGGGGGAGGCATAGTGCCCCATTGTTGGTGTCAGTGGGGGGAGGAACAGTTCCCCATCGTTGGTGTCAGTGTGGGGGTTAATAGTGCCCCGTCATTGGTGTCAGTGGGGGAAGGGGATAGTGTCCCAACATTGGTGTCAGTGGGAGGAATAGTGTTCCATCATTGGTGACAGTGGGAGGAGTAGTGTCCCATCATTGATGTCAGTGGGAAGAATAGTGCCCCATCTTTGGTGTCAGTGGGAGGAATCGTACGTCATTGGTGTCAGTGGGGGGGAATAGTGCCCCGTCATTGGTGTCAGTGGGAGGGGGTAGTGTCCCAACATTGGTGTCATTGGGAGGAATAGTACCCCATCATTGGTGTTAGTGGGGGAAGGAATAGTGTTCCATCGTTGGTTTCAATGGGGGGTGGAATAGTGCCCCATCGTTGGTGTCAGTGGGGGGAAGAATAGTGCCCCATCGTTGGTGTCAGTGGGGGGAGGAATAGTGGCCCATCATTGGTGTCAGTGGGAGGAATAATGCACCATCATTAGTATCAGTGACACCAATGATGGGGCACTATTCCTCCCACTGACACCAATGACACTTAACTTGTGACCCCTGTTCCAGCATGGTGCTGCTGTAGCCAGCATACCTAGTTGCAGCAGCACCATCTGCACGGCACACTTACTTGTCAGCTGTCCTTCACTCCGGCCTCTCCCTCACTCAATGTTCGCGGGGCCGCTCGGCTTCACCTCCTCGCAGGTGATTGGCCGCTTGTGTGCCTTTTCTGAGCTACAGTTCTGGCGCCCAATCACTGGTTAGGAGGCAGAGCTGAGCGGCAGTGCGAACATCGAGTGAGGGAGTGGCCGGAGTGAATGAAGGATCAGCGCTTCCTGGACTGGATCATCGTGGGACTGGGACACAGAACCAGGTAAGATACAGCAGCCCCCTGCCCGCCTCTGTACTTAGTATCCCTTCCTCACGGCAAATATGCCCCTGCCGGCGGGCTGGATAAATGTCCTCGGCAGGCCACATGTGGCCTGCGGGCCGTAGTTTGAGGACCCCTGATTTAGACAGTTTTTTGACAACATTCCAATATATAAAGACCAAGAAACATAGACATGTTCCCCTGGGACTTTATATGGAAAAACCACAACGAGTATACAAAGATATAAAACAGTAATGTTTATTACAAAAAAATAGCGCGATAAAATGAATCAAAAGATTCGATATAGTGAATTACAATACAATGGTTCATAATTCACATACAGAGCATACACAGTGTGCATAAAACCTGATAGTCTGTAATACATGAACTGGAAAAAGGGTTGGCAGCCCAAAAGAACTTATACAGTTATGCTGTCCAGACAAATCCGTGTTTTGGAACTCATGTTTCTTTCTTCAGGGACTAAATATGTCAGATCTAGAACATAACAACGTATCAAATAAGTGTAAACAGCATAATACATGATATCACTTTAAAAGTATGTGAGAGAAAGCGGATTACTGAAACACTTACAAGTTGCATCACATTGGATAATAGATAACAGATACAGTATTCATATACAATTGAATGAGGATGCTCTCCAAGTGACATGTCAGGGAGAGGACAGGCAGGGGCGCCATGATGAACCATCTACCAGCAAGGACTACATTACAGCAGCCAATAAGGGGATCTATCAAGTGTAATAGAAACCATAAAAGAAAAAAGATTTCATGTTTGTTATTTAACACAAAAAAAAAATCTGGCTCGAGTAAATGGATTATTAATATAGGGGCTCAGTTACAATATGTACTATAATAGTGTAATCAATAGCCTAATAAATCCAATCCAGGTAAAAGTAACAAGAGATACGTATGAGAGCTTACTGTATATAGAAACAAACTCTCCCCAATAGAAGTGCTCACCATAGGTACCTCTGTAGTATCACATAGAGCCACCTCAAGATTATCCAAGAGGAATGGAAGTGCAAAAAGAGCTAGTATAAATAGTGTTAATCCAATGCTCACAAGCCAATAACCAGCTGATTATGTTTGGTGCCAAATGTGGTGAATATTTAGGTGTTTAGATTCTCCCCCTATTTTGCTGCACAAGGCAGCCTCAGAGTCCAGATTGTAGAACAATAGGGCCTCTATTTACCCAAAGTGCAGCTCCCAAGAAAAAAAAAAAAAGGAAAAAGAATTACCTCTTGACTCTAGCAGAGTTGGGCATACTAATCCACCAGAGACAGTTTGGAGACATAGCAGCCTGTGCCGGCCTGGCAGGTGCTTGAACTATAATTTAATAGTGCGGGAGCCTCAGGTGTGGGACTGCTCAATATTATATTATTGTTGCTGGGCAGGAACTGCTGGGGATGCTCGGGGGTGCTACTGGAACTTTTTGGGGGTGCTATAGAACACCCAGTATACCATTGGTTCCATCACTGAGTATAGTTGGCATTTGTTTGATAAAAGCCCACCTCTTGCCAAAGTCCCCCCCAATTTCTTGTCCTTCTGGCACAGACTTTCACACATATATAATGTGAGATGAAATCTCTCCAGCAGGGAAGCTTTATTGGCATGGTGTTCTGCTGTAAGTTCCACCTCTACCAAACCCTGCTATAATTTTAACTATGCCATACTTTCTGATTCACATTTTTTACAATTTTGTCAATTATCTGGAAATGTTTCTTCATAATTCCTATTTAATCTCACTAATTACTAAAATGTTTCACATTCTGCATTCTCTAGCAAATATATCAGGAATTTTAAGAGCGCAAACAAGCATGCATGATTTATGGGCAAGGAATAATTTCACGTCAGATCATTTCAATATTTCAGTTTCAGTTTCAGTAACACTGTATGTAAACATCTTTAAGGAAGAGAAGCAGCTTGTGTTTCCCTCTGGCAGAGCGGTGGTTAATTCCTTGGCTGTGTCCTTACACTCTGCAGGAAGCTTCTCTTCTCATTATATAGAGATTTTGAAGTCGTGGGAACTGTCATACATAAGCTCCAATAATAAAAGTCTGAGGCACACATGAATTGTGTGGGGGAAGACAAATAGTCCAGCTTGAAGTAATACAACCTGTAGCTCTAGAAATTAATGAACTAAAGAAATCAGCATTATGAATGGTAGCAGTTAAACCGGAGCTATTATTAGAAGAACAATCAAGGAATATAATTAGAACAAATGATCGCATGCTCATATCACATTATTATATTGAGTAAAAATTTACTTTTTATTTGCCATGATAAAAAAATGTTCAAGTCTCCCCTGTATGAATTAAAGTGTCAGTAAACTCAATGCAACAGATTAGTATGAATCATTAGGAATTTAAATGCTTTCACCTACATTCTCTACATCTCATAAATATCTTATTTCCAAATACCTTATATTATGTGCTCAATACTGTGATCACATGACGTTTGGGTACTTGATGTGCACCGTAATTTCAAAGACAACTAGCTTATAATCTATATCTAAGCCACATTTTTTATGTTGCATATTGACTGTAAAAATGACTATTCTTATAAATGTGGAGGCAAAATGTGCACTGATTGAAAGCTTCTGTCATACTCCTGAGTCAATGTATAAGAGTGGAGACTGGGGCAGAGAGCAGGGCAGTGGGAGGAGATGACTGGGCACCTGCTGGAGCCACCCCACAGAATGAAGAAAAGAGTCATGTGGGGGTGGCTTCCAAACAGAAACAAGAAGTGTACTGCTTCCGAACAGGGATATTCCAGGTCATGCACATTGAGAGTAGCAATGGAGGATACCCAGGATCAGCTGATATTCTGTTGCCACTCTGAATAAGGGAAAGACAGTAAAATGGCAGGATCAACCAAGCATTTACAAACAATCACAACATGAATAATGGAAAAGTTCATAGGTCAAGTTTTTACAAAGACAACAAAATATATTTTGGATTTATTTGCACTATAAGCCTATGCATAATTAGAGATGACAGTGTCTTTTGCTTATGATCTGTGGGACTTGCAGTGAAATAAGAATATAAGCAAGGCTTAACAATTGTGCAGCATTACCAAGCGGAAGTCAAAGCTGTCATATGTGATTAAAACCTAAGATGTTTGATAGGTTCACCTGCACCATTCATAGATCCTCTTTCAGTAATAGAAACTGTAGTACAGTTTCTTTGAATGACGGAAAGGTCAGGCCCTTTAGATCTAATAAGCCACTACCAATTCGATTTTGATGGCAGAAGTTGGGAGCATAGATGGAGGAGGATTTCACCTAACAAAAGAGACATCAGCACAAGGGACACATCCAACTAACTGTAAGTTATGTCCCCTGTGCTGATTTTTGTGTTTTTTTGTTTTTTTTTTATAACTGGGGAGAGGGCTTCACAAAGACCTTGTCATTCTGCCCTGCACTGGCAAGGTAATAGCATCCTTTCAATGTGCATCTTTAAAAGGGAAAAAGTACTAGAGGGGAAAAATTACTAGCAGTGAAAGGCTTGCACTAAAAGATTATCATCCTACTAGCAAGTATCTAAAGATTGTACAGTGAGATGTGCATGTGCCTTGGTACCAGGATGCTCTGGGGCAAGTAAATCAAGATGGTGGAAGACACCAAATCGTGAAGCTGTCAGTGGTGGCTAGGGAGCTTATAAATGCCACATTCTGGAGGGGAGGCAAGTACTATGGGCTTTAGTTTGGCTTTAAGTAAAGAAGCAAGAAAAGACCTTAAGTTTGCACTTTTAAAATTAAGTTTACAGTCACAGCTACTACATTTATCTTCTGGCACGCTACCTTTAAATCATAACTGCTGGTTATAGGGTTATTAGCTAGCAGCTCTACGTTGCATCAAGCTGTAAATTATCAAGGTATACTATTGGGAATTGTGGAATTTTGATTCACATTGTTGTGGATAAACTAGGATTTGAAACATATGTGCACGTCTTTATTGTCTCCTGATGCAGTAGAACACAAATCCCAACTCTGCCGACTCTCTAAATGCATAGAATCAGAAAATCATTGAATTGAACAGGCATAGGCACCAAGATTATTTCTGAAAAAAGATGAAACAGGAATTGGTGTATATATTTTTATTTTATATCCCACAACCTGTTTTCCTTAAATTTTTCACAAGCTGCTGAAAAACGAGCATTCTGGCCACAGTCTTATTTTGCCAAAAAAAATTGTACTAGATCAGGGGTGGGCAACTGTGGCCCCCCAGCTGTTGGTGAACTACAAGTCCCATCATGCCTTTGGGAGTCATGCTTGTAACTGTCAGTTTTACAATACCTCATGGGACTTGTAGTTCTAGAACAGCTGGAGGGCCACAGTTGCCCACCCCGTAATAGATAGTTCAGCTTTTGAAATTTAAACTAATTTGTGACAATTAGTATTAAGGTTTAAAGCTTTTGGTTTGGATAGAATGGTGAAGCATTAGCCTTTGTCAGTTTTTATATTGCTGGCCAAAAATTCCATTCCACACGTGTACCATCAATGCATTTTCAAAAGGGTGATTGGCCAACAGTGATACTGTGATAAACTTGCAACAAAAAAGCCAGCACACCAACGTTTTCAGATCTTTCAGATCTCAGTGTTTTGACCTCTAGTTGGCCCAGAGTAATGGATAAAGTAAGACAGGGTTTCCCCTGTATGTTGGCCTCATACCTGGCTTTTAATAATACAAACCGCAGTGCATATTTTTTACTTTATTTTGGTACCCCTTGACATTTTGTCTGCAATATTCCTCAGCAATTTAAAATTGTTGGTTTTTTCTCCACTTTAGTCATGCCAGAAAAGATATAATAAAATATTTACAAAAATGTGAGGGCTGTTCTCACATCTGTGAGATACTGTAGAAGTGTTAGGGGATTAAGGGTACAGATATTTGTAGTGGAGCACACAGACTGGGAGGTGCAGAGGCTTGCTGGCATGTGCAGAGGTGTGCTGGGGGATATAGAGGACGTTGAGAGATGCAGAACTGTGTGGAAAGATGCAGAGGTGTGCCAGGAGTACAGAAGTGGGGGAGTGCAGAGAGTACATGGATGTGGCAGGGGGTGGAGAGGTGTGCAGGGGGGATATAGAGGATGCTGAGAAACGCAGAGGTGTGTGGAGGGATGTGAAGGTAAGCTGATGGTACAGAAGTGTGCTGAAGTGCGGAAGCAGAGATGTGCAAGTAGGTACGGAGGTGTGTGAGGGGAACAGAGATGTGCTGAGGTGTGTTGGGGGTATGGAGGCGTACTGAAGGATATAAAGGATTCTGGGGGACGTAGAGGTGTACAAGGGAGTACAGAAGTGTGCTGGGGATGAAGATGCCTGCTGGGGTAACAAAGGCATGCTGGGGGTACATAGGTGTGCGCGAGAGGGTGCAGAGGTGTGCTGGGACTATGCAGGTGTACTAGGAGATACAGAGAATTCTGAGCGGTGCAAAGTTGTGGGGGGGCTATGGAAGTGTGCTGAGGGCTGTGAAGGTGTGCAAGGGGTTACGGAGGTGTCCTGAGGGTATGGAGATGTGCTGAGAGCACAGTGGTATGCTAAGGGGTTCGGAGGCATTCTGGGGGGTGCCAAGATGTGCAAAAGGATATAGAACTGTGCTAGGGGTAAAGAGATGTAGTGGGGGGTATAAAGGTGTTCTAGGGGTATGAAGATGTTGAGGGGCTGCAGAGGTTTGCTAGGGGTACAAAAATGTTATGGAGGTGTACTAGGGGGTATGGGGTGTTCTGGAAATGCAGAGATGTGCTGGGGGATACGGAAGTGTGTGGGTGGGTATGGAGGCGTGCTATGCGATTTGTGTAGCATACTGCAGTTAATTCTTGTGGAGCAACTGTTGAGCAACTGTAATATTTGTGGTGGGGAAACTATAATGTTATTGGAGCATACTGTAATACTGAATTTGTGGTGGAGCAACTGTAATATTAATAGAGCACACTGCAATATTTGTGGTGGAGCAACTGTAATGTGGAGCGTACTGTAATATTTACACTGGAGCTACTATATTTGTGGAGCATGCTATATTATTTGTGGTGCAGCAATTGGTGGGGGTTATATTGTACAGGGGAAGGGGGTGGTGCAGCAAAATGCACCTTCACCTGTGTAAATTAAAATCCTTGCACTGGCCCTGGCTCCTGGTACCTTTATTGGCTCACCAACTATCATATACCTGGTGATGGTGGCCAATGGAGAGAGGGCTTCCCTTGAGGCTAAGTTCCGGTCTCCCCTGAGAGTGGGACAGCGGGGGTCTGGCCCAAAGTTGCACAGGTCGACTGTAGGAGTGCTGGTTGGTGGTCCATTCAGAAGCACAGCTGGTGCATGGAGATAGGTCTGCAGACAGGAGGCGCCTGTGCGTGGTATGCAAGCCCTTCCAGGATTTGCATGTTTACTGGATAGTCGGTTCAGGCCAAGGTCAGGTACCAGGTGGGAATCAGAGCGGTCGTAGTCAGATGGGATAGCCGAGGTCATTCACAGAGGAGCAAGCGAGAGAGAGAGAGAGAGAGAGAGTATCCGTAAGCCAAGCCAAGGTCAGATCAGGGGTAAAGCAGAGTAGACAGGTCCAGGAGCAAGCCAAGTAGGTAACAGGAAATCACAGGTCAGAATCACAGGAACCAGGAACAAGGCACAGGGAGCAAGAGGTCATCCAGCAACTAGAGGAAGTAATAAAAGATGATAGAGCGAGCACTTCAGAATATAGTATCAAAAAGCAGCTTGCATAAGATTAACCCCTAAAATCCTAAACATAAATAATATAAAAGATGCAGCGCTCTTAATATATAATATAGTGAAATAGTGACATATAATACGCAATCTTATGCGTTAATGGGTGAACATATAAGTGATAGTAATAAATAAAATGTGACATCATCTCATAATGACATATCAAACAGCAACAAACTGAATATGTATGAAAGTCCTTGAAATATTCAATCAAGATGCACCGATTTTCCTGGACATTTGTGCACGTGACCTCAGTGATATGAAGGAAAAGAGGTATGCTTGCACTCACCAGACGTATGATAATATTACGCTTGTAATATAAGGGCACTAGTAGTCATCTGGGACCCGGTAGGCAAAAGGCACTCCCATGGTACTGGTTACAACCTGGGGAAGACCTCCAGACCTCTCGGTGGACCCTCTTAATGGATGGGGACTGCTCGCTGTAGTTAGTACTCGGTATACAATGGACTCAGCAGAAACACCACCTTATAGTAGCTCAAAGTAAAGCCACGAAGACAAAGGGCTAATATAGTGTAGCAATTTATTATGCCAATGATGGTACATAAATTAGAGTAGCATGCTGTGTTGATATAATCTAACTGTTAGTAGCCATAAGTAATTATAGGTGGGTAGCAAACAGCTACAAGCAGGTGGATAACAGCATAGGTATAGTCAGCAAATAGCATAGGTATGGTCAGCATACAAGTAAGGGCTACCATGCATGGAAATCAAAAAAACCCAAGATGGCTGCTGGTCTAGCACATAGCTCTCAGCAGCTGACAAGGACGTTGGTGCGGCAAGCTAATACCCTGATGCGTGTCGTGCAATGGCACATTGTCAAAGGGTAGCCTGCCTATATATATTTAAAGTGCATCCACCATTTTGCTGTGGATATTTGTGAAAAACGGCAACCATTAAAGTGTAGCCTGTATGCATTGTGCTGCTACCCACAATTGATTATGGCTAAATAACATTAAATAAAAAATCATAATAGGATAAAAATTGATATAAAAACTCATATTTATTAAAAAAGAACAGAGTAATATGCTAAATGCATGCCCATTCAATATTACTGATATTGTTAGATAGATAAAAATTGTGCACATACAAATAGGAAAATATTATACTAAAAATTGGTCTGAAAAATGCTACACAAAAACGAGTAAGACTGTACTGCTAATAATTAAAAATATTTTATTAGATATAAATAAAATAAATAAAATAATTGTTGAAAATATAAAAATGGTGGTATGTAAAAAGTAAAAATATAAAAATCCATTTAATAATAAGAAAATATTAATGGTGTGTAAAAAGTTGTAGAAAAAATTCCATTAATCAAAATAAGTTATAAATTGAATAAAAAAATATATAATAAATAAAGATCAATAGGTCCTGTAAGAATGTCACGGAGGTGATCAGTGATTCGCCGTTCCCCCCTCAATGGTTAATTGTACATAAACACAAATAATCACAGCAAGTATACACAAAAACAATATCATAAAAGTAGCAATAATGGTAAAAGCCTATAAGAGAATAAACTAGTGGACATCAAATTACATGAATAGGGCGACTTTAGTTAATATCTATAAGGATAATGGAGACCAAATAAAAACAGATAAAAAAGTAGATAGATAAGTTGCTTTAACTATTATCTATAAAACAATTTATGTCAAGTTCTATATTGTGTCCTAGTGGGGATAAAGATTTGAGCTCGTAAATTCATTTGGTTTCGAGCATAGAGACAGCTTTTCTTTTGTTACTACCTCTCCAACAGTATTTGATAAGATCAATGCCAACAAATTTCAAGCCTGCAGGGTCCCTATGGTGATGGTATCTGAAGTGTTTTGATAGGGCATGGTCTCTAAACCCTCTTTTGATGTTATAAACATGCTCGAGCAGTCTATCCCGTGGTCTCCATGTTGTTCTGCCAACGTATTGTTTCTTGCAAGGGCATTCCAGCAGATACACGACAAAAGTACTATTGCATGTAATTAACTTCTCTAAATCATATTCTTTAGCGGTCACATTTGACCTAAACTGATTTTCTTTTTTCTGATACCATTATAGGTGCATATTGCACACTTATTGCAAGGATAGAAACCTTTTAATGCTTCTGAGAATGAGAGTCTTGCAGGCGCATTCACAATATTAGGAGCTTTACGATGTCTCAGGGTGGGAGCTCTACGAAGAGATATCTCAGGATGGTCAGGGAGGGAATTCCCTAGTACAGGATCATTTTTAAGGATGCTTCAGTTTCTCTTTATAATTTTTGTCACATCTTTATACTGTACAGAGAAATTGGTCACAAATGGACAGCCACGTGATGGTTTATTACTGACATTAGGAGTTAGGAGGTCATTTCTATTTAGATGAGCAACATCAGCTATAGTATTGTTTAGACTAGGAGTGTCATAACCTGTCAAGGTCCTACCTTTTCCCAGAGGTTGTGCTGCTCCATGTGCTGGCATCCATCTTGGGTTGCTGCAAAGAGCATGGTGGGAGTCTTTTATGCCTTCAGGCCTTTGAGGTCCATCCCCCAGAGGGGTGTGGTTTATTACATATAAGTCTGTTGTCCGCACATGCCCTTTGCATTCGTGTCTTGTGTGTTAGTGTTGCAACAGCTCGGTGTATACTCTCGTGACTCTCCTGGAATCTGACTCTGCTTGTGACTAGACCATTCTCTGCGTTTTCCTTTGATCTGACCTCCCGTTGCTGAACCCGGCCTGTGACCTGTGATTCTTGTCTACTGTTCTGTACCGTTTGTCCCGTTGTCGACCCGGCCTGCCCGACTACGCTATTGTCTGATCTGATTCCTACCAGCTACACGCCATTGGCGTCGTCCATTACCGCAGCTGGGGTGTCTCGGGGGCCGCGACCTGGTTCCTGGCTGTGTCAAGTCCATCCCCACCATCAGGGGCCCTGGTGAAAGGCAGCCTGGGACTTAGACTCCACGCCCTGAGGGACTCCGGTCTGTGGGTAGTGGTTGTCGTCAGTCAGTGCGTGACCCTGCCTCTAGGCCTGCCTGTCTGTTCCACAGCTCCTGCCCTGACATAACCTTTTTCAATAAACCTCTTGCTCAGGATATCAGCTTGAGCATAGTAACCCTCTAAATTATCGCAATTTCTCGTTATACGCAGAAACTGCCCCTTAGGGATATTATTTAGCCATGTAGGATGATGGCAGCTATCCATAGGAATAAAACTATTAAGGTCTGTGCATTTAAAAAAGGTTTTGGTTATAATTCTGGTCCCAGTATTAATAAGAGTTAGATCTAAGAAATTAATATCTGTATAACTATGTTGGTAAGAAAGATTAATGTTGTGATTGTTAAAATTCAAAGTACTAAAAAAATTTATCAGAGTAAAATCACTGCCTTTCCAAAGTAAAAAAATATCATCAATGTATCTCCTGTAAAATTTTAACCTCGGATAGTCTCTAGAATAAATTATATCTTCCTCCCAATATGACACGAAAAGATTTGCAAGGCCGGGTGCAAATTTTGCGCTCGTTGCTATTCCTGTAGTTTGTAAGTAGTATTGATTGTTGAACCAGAAGTAGTTGTGGTTCATTGCAAAATCCAATAGTTCTAGTATAAATACTTTTTGCCTTTGTGGGATGTCTACTGCTGTATCCAGATAATATTTTGTGGCTATCATTCCATCACTATGTTTGATATTACTATATAGTGAGGTGATGTCCGCAGTTACTAGATAAGTGGAGGTATCAATTTCAATGTCTTTCAAGTCATTCAATAGTTGTTTCGTATCTCTAAGATACGCTGGGGTGTTGGTTACTAAAGGCTGAAAAAAGAAGTCTATAAACTCTCCTATCAGCGAAGGGAGGGATCCAATGCCACTCACGATTGGCCTGCCAGGGGGACATATAGGATCCTTGTGCACCTTTGGAAGGCAATAAAGTACCGGAAGTTTGGGAGCAGTAGGACACAAAAATTCTCTCTCTTTTTGGTTAATAAGTACGTTATCATATCCTTTCTTAATAAGAATTTTTTAAAACTTTTTATATTGATATAAAGGGTTTTTAGATAAAATTTTATAGGTATTTTCATCATTTAAAATATCTTGCACCTGTTACGTTGATTTATCTAGCACAACTCCTCCCCCGCCTTTGTCGGCTGGGCGTATGACAAGATCTTTATTTTCCAATAGTGCTTTCACACCCTTACTGATATTATCTTCTTTGTGCCAATTATTCATTTTCAGATTCTCTAAATCTTTAATCACCATACTCGTAAAAACGTTGATATGAGAATGAGAAGGTGGATTGAAGAGGGATGCATTCTTTAAATGAGAAGATTTAATTTCGGTAGAGTGTGTGTAATTTCGAGATATAGGGTTACTAAGAAAATGCCTTTTGATTGCCAGCTTCCTGGTAAATTTATGTATATCAATGAAAGTTTGAAATTTATTTAATTTCGATTTAGGTGCAAATTTTAAATGCTTGTTCAATAAATTGAGCTCATTATCGGTTAGTTTTACTTGATTTAAATTAAAGATACCGTTAGTGTTTATATTTTCCTCTTCTTTATGTCTGTTTGTCCTTTTTCCCCCTCGCTTTCCTCTGCTCTTAAATTTCTTATTCGGAAATTACCTCCCCCTAAAATATTATCCCGTTGGGGCTGGGGTATGGAATTCTGATGAGATCTCCTATGTGGGGTATAGGTCCCAGGATTATTGTACCTGTTATAGGTATTAATAAATTTATTTTGCTCATAATCATTGTGGTCATGATTATAGTCGGGTCTCCTATTATTCATATTTGACCAGTATCGTGGTCTTTGATTATTGCCGTGACGGTGGGGAGAAGAGTATTGATTCTCATTGTAATCGTTACGGTAGACATGATTATGAGTATTAGCATAATTATGTTGAACAAAATGTTCAGTATTCCTGGGACCTCTCCAGGAGTTATTTCTGGGTCTGAAATTGTTTGAGTGGTCATCAAACTTAGACCGTGGTCTAAATGTTCTATTATTTTCCAGATAAAATTGAGTGTGAGGATGAGTTCTCATATCTCTGTCTCCAATATTCTCCTCATTGGAGTTATAGAGGGGTTCAAACCTATTTTTAACTGGGATATTAAACCTTAGGTACCTGTTACCAGGAGGTGTTTGGTGTTGCTTGGATGGAGTGTGATAGTTGTCATAAGGTTTATACACCTTCTGACGGCCTCATTTTATCTTCACTGATACCCCCTCCAAACGGCAGAGGGTGAGTGGATGAAGCTTCACCATTTGGGCCAGGATGTGAAACCTGATTTTTACACTGCCATTTAAAAACAGTATTATTTTTGTAATCGTTAGAATCTCGTTTAAATTTCTTTTTCTTTTTTACTTTTTGTTCTCTATCTACACTTTCCATATATAATTTAAGTTTTTTCAGGTTCGACCTTATATTCTTCCTTACTCATATAAGGAATCAATTTCTCTCTTGTTTTGTTAATTTCACCATCCAAATAAAGTAGTTTTTTCTTTTTCCTAATAAGTAAAAATTTGATGATATCAAGACCCAAGTTGTTAAAAAATTGGTACCACTCAACATCACTATTAGTATCCTCTGTTTCAGGTGGGAAATTGCATCTCAAAGCTCTAGGGATCATTCCCTCCTTTATATATTTCTCTAAGAATGAAATGTCCCAAAGAGTTCTAATCTCTGAAGTGGTGTGATATGATATGATGATATGATAAGTATAAGAATGATGGTGAATAAAATGAAAATAAAAAGCAGCTCAGCTAAATAGAGGTAAAATCAAAGTAATAAAAGATGATCGAGCGAGCGCTTCAGAATATAGTATCAAAAAGCAGCTTGCATAAGATTAACCCCTAAAATCCTAAACATAAATAATATAAAAGATGCAGCGCTCTTAATAAATAATATAGTGAAATAGTGACCTATAATACGCAATATTATGCGTTAATGGGTGAACATATAAGTGATGTCTTTAATGAAGACAGTATTAAATAAAATGTGACATCATCTCATAATGACATCTAAAACAGCAACAAACTGAATATGTATGAAAGTCCTTAAAATATTCAATCAAGATGCGCCAATTTTCCCCGGACATTTGTGCACGTGACTTCAGTGATATGAAGGAAAAAGAGGTGTGCTTGGACTCACCAGACATATGATAATATTACGCATGTAATATAAGGGCACAAGTAGTCATCTGGGACCCGGTAGGCAAAAGGCACTCCAATGGTACTGGTTACAACCTGGGGAAGACCTAGAAACAATATTAGAAACAAAGGCTTTGAAATAACAGAACTCTTTGAGGACACATGGGTGTAAGCCAGGGGTGTCCAAACTTTTTTCAAAGAGGGCCAGATTGGATGAAGTGAACATGGTGGAGGGCCGAACATTTTTCCGAACATTCTTTGAACCATTACAATTAAATGCAAATAAATTACTTAATGCCAAGTTAATTGCAAACAACATACTTTTCATTTCATAACATTAAGATCAACTGACAGCTGAGTTTTCACAATGTATTGAAAATAAATTTTAAAAAAAACTTATCTGCACTAATGTGAAGGGTGAAGGGTAGCTGGAGCTGAAGTCTCTGCTCGGCAGCCGGGAGGGGAAGAGAAACACACTTCACGCTGGAAGCCCGGCCCTGACGTCACCGCCCTCTGTCGCTCCCAGCGCGGCGCAGTCACGCATGCGCATTGCTCTCAAGCAGAAGACTGTCTGCCACAGAAGGGAGGGCCGTGCGACAGCCGCATTTACACAGACCAGGGAGAACGCGCCGCAGTCAGGCATGCGCACTGCCCTCTGCTCTCAAGCAGAAGACTGTCTGCCATAGAAGGGAGGGCCGTGGGAGGGCCACATTACACAGAGCAGGGAGGGCTGTTGGAGGGCCGTATTAAACCGACCCCCGGGCCGTAAATGGCCCGCGGGCCGGACTTTGGACATGCCTGGTGTAAGCGATCTGATCCAGGAACTTTATTCATCTTTATTTTGTCTAAATATTTCTTGACCATGTCAGTTTTGAGAAATTGTGGTTCTTTTTGGGCTATATAAACACTATCCCCATTATGGACCTGAGCTCAGCTATTTTATACTGCATACAGAGTTGAATAGGGTATGTAATAAACTTGCCTTCTCTTTGTCCCCAGTCATCAACTCTAAATGATATTGTAAAGGGCCTACACACTCAGACCTGACCTTTCTACTGTTAATATATTTGAAAAATTCTGGGGGGTTAACTACTCTCTTTTGCAATCTGTAGTTTGTGTTGATTTTTTGCTGCTTGATTTATATAAATTATGATGTAGATATTGACTTGTTTTCCTGCCCTCTTCACTTCACGGATGGGGCGAGTACTTTTACATAAAAGAGACCTATCTGGCAATGTAAGATCAAAAGAAACAGAATTATATAAAATGGCCAAAATAGCCATTATAATCATTCTCTACAGTAATTTTATTTTTTGGCATATAAGGCATATTATACAGGAGGAGGTTGAAAAACTAAGATCTATATTCAAATTAAACATGTCTAACAATGATATTTCATATAGATCACACATTTACAAAATATGAAGGGTGTTCAATTATTGTAGCGTTAGATCAGACTCCATTAACTAGCCAAACCATAATCTCAGGATTTTTTGTGGGCAACCCCTGTGCTGATATACTGTATTAATTTCCCCCTACTAGAACAGCAATAACCTAGTTCTTCCAAGCAACAAATGGTGGATGGGAAAATAACTGATTTTGTGCAATTGGTTTCCTTGCCATGAAAAGCAGAAAAATTATTCATACAAAAACATCTGGGGGCCAATATTATTTATCCAGTATTACTAGTATACTAGATCTTAGGGTCAAGGTTCACCTGTAGAGATGGTTTGTATTATCTCTAGCCAATACCATACCAGTTTGGGGCAGTTTCATAGGATACGAATGAGGGTCCCAAGGCTATATCCACATCTGGGACAGTCGGTAATACCCCACCTATATGAGTATGGTATAATCTATGTATAATAAATATTTTAATATGTTTTTGGATTTGGGAGAGCAAGACCTTGGGATCAGGGACAAAGAAACATCCTATTGCTCATCCTGCAAGGAGCCCAAATCCACCACCCAGCCAAATTATACATAGTAGGGAGGTGAAAGCAATACATTTAAATGATATTGAAGGATAAATGTATGAAATCAAGCATGATATCCCCTAAAACCGGAGTGCTATCATATTGTAGAGCCCTGAAAATCAGGAGTTTACAGACAGGACAGACAGGGTCATCCTGATCCTCCACCACCATTTGGGAAAACATTGTAGTTGTGATGCCAGGGAATGGGAATGGTAAAACCAATGGCATCTTTTGGTAACTGAAGGGTGCAGAATTTATTCCTAGCTTGTACCTTTTCCATTCTAAATCCCATAATTTGGAGTCTAGAAGTTTGCACCATTGTTGAGAAAGCCAAAGGGGAACTATGCAAAACATAAAGTAGTTGAGGGGGCTCGTATCATCTTAAGGAGATTCACTCTGCCTATGATATAGAGGGAAATTTTGCACCAGCATATACAATTCTCTTTAAATCTCTGAATCAAAGGCATTAAATTATATTATATATTTCCCTGAATATCAGGGGTGACTTGCACTTGCACCATTGTTGAGAAAGCCAAAGGGGAACTATACAAAACATAAAGTAGTTGAAGGGGCCAATATCATCTTAAGGAGATTCACTCTGCCTATGATATAGAGGGAAATTTTGCACCAGCATATACAATTCTCTTTAAATCTCTGAATTAAATTACATTATACATTTCCCTGAATATCAGGGGTGACTTGCACTTCTAGGACTGTAAATGAGTGCACAGTTTTAAGTGAAACACTAGTTTGAATGGGTTGCTAGAGGAGATCTATACTGAGGTCAGGTTACTATTAATAGGTAATGTTGATCCAGGGAATATCTGATTGCCTTGGGGGATCAGGAAGGAATTTTTTCCCCTGCAGGAGCAAATTGGATCATGTTTTGCTGGGTTTTTTTGCCTTCCTGTGGATCAATGGTGGGTATAGGGTTATAACTTTTTTTTGTTAAACTGGGTGGACTTTTGTCTTTTTGCAGCCAGACTAATTATGTAACTGTGTACTGCTGCCCATGCTGTAAATCTTCACTTTCTTCAAGTGCTAAGCCAGCTGAAGATTTTTCATCTGGCACTTCCAAGTGTATCGGATGCTTGGTCCTCCACTCTGCTCTTTGGTTCCATCTGCAAGCCTGTATGTCACATCACTGTTCTGTCTTGTAGTAATGTTGGGGTCAGCAGATAGAATCACAGGACACAATGGTACTAGACCTCTTTTGTTCCCAGAAGTGTAAGATGCTGATAAATTCTCAGCCACTGCAACTCTTCTATTGGGCAATGTTTGATGTTGTTCATGACAGGACAGATTAGTATTAAATGTGTTCCTTATAGGGAGCATTTTATTCAGCTTTCCAATCAAGCAACAGAGTCACTTTACTGAAAGTCACTGATGATTACTAAGCACCCCCCCAGAGTAAGTCATAGAACTGTTGACAGGTACATTTAATATTTGTTCCTATGATTTAAAATAGTTTTTCAAAATTGTTGTATTTTAAAAAACATATGTTTTTACCTTGTTTAGATGTTTATCCTTACCACAGTGTATATATTACTTTAGCTAAATGAATACACTGTTTTTGAATAATTTACTTTGTCCCACTGAACCCAACAAAATGCTCCTTTAAATATATGTACAGTTAGTTGAGCATCTGTGATCTATGATCTAAAGGACGTTGGCTTACACTGCAGTCTCCAGAATTTAGAGAGCATGGTCATTAAAAAAAACAAAAACAAATTCACTGGAGTAAATGTGTTATTGGCAAAAACACTTGTTAATGAGCAAAGTCACAGGAGACTATCCAGATTTGTTCAAAATGATAGAAAGGTCACACTCACAGTGTTATTATTATTATTATTATTATTATACAATATTTATATAGCACCAACAGTTCGCTCAGCGCTGTACATTACAATGGGAGACAATACATGAGACAGTACAATAACAATACAATGCGATACACGAGGGGTTCGAGGGCCCTGATCCTTGGAGCTTACAATCTAGGAGGGAGGGGATAGTGGTACGGGAGGAAAAGCTGTGGGGGATGGAAGAGTGGAGGAGATCGGCAATTAGCAGAGGGCGGGGTAGGCTTCCCTGAAGAGGTGGGTTTTCAGGGTGCGCCTAAAAGAGAGGAGAGTAGGTGATAGACTGATGGATTGGGGTAGGGAGCTCCAGAGGATGGGTGATGCCCTGGAGAAGTCCTGGAGGCGGGCATAGGAGGAGGAGACCAGGGAACTAGAGAAAAGGAGGTCTTGTGAGGAGCGGAGAGTGTGTTTTGAGTGGTATTTGGATATTAGGTCGGTGATGTAGTTTGGGGCAGAGTTATGGACAGCTTTGTACGTCAGTGTTAGCATTTTGAATTTGATCCATTGGGCAATCGGAAGCCAGTGGAGGGAATGGCAGAGGGGGGTGGTGGAAACGGAGCGGTTGGTAATGTGGATGAGTCTGGCCGCCGTATTCAGGATCGACTGAAGCGGGGATAGCCTGTGATGAGGCAGGCCAGTGAGGAGGGAGTTGCAGTAATCAAGTCGTGATATGATGAGGGAGTGGATGAATTGCTTAGTAGTTTCTGGGGTTAGGAATGGGTGTATTTTGGAGATGTTGCGGAGGTGGAGTCTGCATGAGTTTGTTAGTGATTGGACTTGAGGCTGGAAGGATAGATTGGAGTCAAGAATGACAAGTACTCTGGCTTGCGGGGTGGGCCTAATGGTGGCATTGTTGGACGTGATGGAGAAGTCAGTGGGGGGGGGGGTGCACGGGCTGGGGGGAAGACTAGGAGCTCGGGTTTGGAGGGGTTCAGTTTGAGGAAGTGGAGCGACATCCAATCTGAAATGTTGTTCAGTAGACTAGTGATTCGGGCAGAGACTGAAGGGTTGATGCGAAGGGTGGAGAGATAGATTTGCGTGTCGTCAGCATAGAGGTGGTAGTTGAAGCCATGAGAGTGTATCAGTTGGCCAAGGGAGGAGGTGTAGATGGAGAAGAGAAGGGGCCCGAGGACAGAGCCTTGAGGGACCCCAACAGAGAGGGGGAGTGAAGGGGAGGTGGTAGCGTTATAGGTAATGCTGAAGGAGCGTTGTGATAGGTAGGATGAGAGCCAGGAGAGAGCAGAGTCTCTGAGGCCAAGGGAGTGTAGTTTTTTTTGAGGAGGGGGTGGTCGACTGTGTCGAAAGCCGAGGAGTAGGAGCACTGAGTAGTGGCCATTAGCTTTGGTGGTTAGCAGGTCATTGGTGAGTTTGAGTAAGGCAGTTTTGGTGGAGTGTAGGGGACGGATGCCGGACTGTAGGGGGTCGAGGAGGTTGTTGTCATTGAGGTGGGAGCTCAGGCGATTATAGACTAAGCACTCAAGCAGTTTGGATGTAAATGGCAGCAGGGAGATGGGTCTAAGGTTGTTCGGGTCTGTGGGGTCCAGGGAGGGCTTTATACAAAAGGACTGCTCTGCTGAACAGTGAGGTTGATCTATTGAAGGAGTAAAGAGAAAGTAAATGTTTAATGAGATTAGTAAATAGGTTGAAGCAGGGTTCACTTCAACCATCCAACCATCCAATCATGTGCAAGGAAAATACAGTTTTACTCAATTTTCCCCGCTGTGTTCACTTGAACCCAGCTTCATGTTTTTTTACTAAGTTTTTTACTAAGTTCAATAAATGTACACATTGCAAAGTGAACATTCACTTTGCTTGGTGAACAGTTCCGACATGATGTGTCCGTATTTAACCGATTGCCGACCAGCCACAGTACATATACTCCGGCAGGGCGGCACCGCTGCGCAAAATCACGTACAGTATATATACGTGATTTTGCATATCGGGTAGGGGAGGCACGCGGCCACCCTACCTGCGCCGCCGATCGCGGCTGCGGGTGTCAATCACCGGGTCCCAGCCGGTGATTACCCACCGGATCCCAGCGATTGCCGGCAAACACGGACACAGGGCAAAGCTGCATTGTTTTCAATCCAGCTCTGCTCCCTGTCAGTTTCCAGCACACTGAACCGGAGAGCAGAGCTTAGCTTTCCAGGACAGTGTGTTCCTGTGAAGAACACACCCCCCCGCCCACTAGTAAAACACTCCCCTCACACAGATAACCCTTTGATTGCCTAAAAATGTTATCTCCTTCCTCCCCAGTGCCATTAGTACAGTGTCAGTGTGTTTTTTTTGCACTGATCACTGTATTGGTGTCACTGGGGATGTCAGTGACCCCAAGTCAGTTCCCCTCCAGTGTCAGAATGTCCGCCGCAGTCCGGCCATAAGTCGCTGATCGCCACCATAAGTCACTGATTGCCGCCATAAGTAATTGATCGCCGCCATTATTAGTATAAAAAATATAAAATCCCAGTATCTATACCGCCATTTGTAAACGCTATAACTTTCACGTAAACCAATTAATTTACACGTATTTTTTTTAGCAAAGACGTGTCGCAGAATACATTTTGGCTGAAATTTATGACAAAATTTGATTTTTACATTTTTGTACTGGACATGTTTTATAGCAAAAAGTCCAAAATATTTATTTTTACGCAAAATTGTCGGTCTTTTTTTTTTATAGTGCAAAAAATAAAAACCGCACAGGCGTTCAAATACCACAGAAATAAAGAAAGAAAAATTTTGGTGCAGCATTGCATGGCGGCACAATTGTCAGTTAAAGTAACGCAGCGCCGCAACACAAACCGCTTCTGTAACCGCTTCCTGATCGTCCTGTCGCGGAAGTACTGCTAAAGGGTGGCACAGGTGCGCAAAATCACATATATGTATACATGACTCACGCTCCTGTGGTTTTCATGCCGCTCCCAGATGGCGTAAGATTGCCCGTCAGTACACCAGTCATCCCATTTAACCCCGTGATTGCCAGGAAGACGCTCATGCACAATAAACCGTCGTTGCTAGTATAGTGTCTGAACTGATCAAAATCTTTGATCAGATCAGCACTATACCAGCGTTCACATTAGTATAGCATCCCCAACAGCGTTAGCGGGATCAGCCCCGACACCTGCCAGCACCTGCGTTTAGCCCCTACGCTTACCCCCTCCTTCTCCCCCCTTCTCCCCCAGCAAGTGCAATGTCAGTAGGTCACTGTCACTTGATACATTGCACACAAAACCGCAGTGTTCGCAGAATCAGGCCTGATCTCTGTTAGCACTTGCTGGTAAATTTTGATGACTCTCATATGCAGCAGAGTGCCAGTAATAGTGCCACGCTACCTTTTGGTGAACTGGTGAGCACCAGCGGTCTAGTACATCCTGGCCTTTCACATACCTCTTAGATTGTAAGTTCCGAGGATCAGGACCTCCTAACCCTCTTGTATTGAACTGTATTGTTGCTGTATTGTGTCCCATTATATTGTAAAGCGCTGAGCAAACTGTTGGCGCGATATAAATCCTGTGTTATAATAATAATAATACCAGCACTGCAGTATCACTTGGCGATGTGGGGAGTCCCATAACTGCAGTACAAGCTGGTGCGGTGGTGAGCACAAGTATTGTCCCGCAGCCACCAAGAACTCACACACAGGCCCACAGAGCCCCTAGTATCCTTCCAGATGTGCTTGCAAAACCCGATTGGCAGCCCACAAATTCTGCAGCACCCATACTTCCCCCATTCACTGCCCAACCCCGAATTCAGATGGAAACAGCAAACTTAACTACTCCCCTTGATTTTATTAAGCTGTTTTTCACAGAAGATCTGTATGCATCGATTGTGGATCAAAGCAATTTATATGCGCAACAATTTATCAACGCCAACCCAAATTCAAACCTTGCCAGACCATTCACATGGAAACCCAATATGGTTTCCGAATCTAAATTGCTCCCCAGCAAGCGTGCCAGATATGGGGTCAAGATGTAGAAGACCTGTGAGAGGACAACAGGCTATAATTATAAGTTTCGGATTTACGAGGGATAAGATAGTCACGTAGAGCCCCCCAGATGCCCAGACTGCATGGGGAGCAGTGGCAAGATAGTTTGGGACTTGGTGTCATCTTTTTTCATATGGAGTACCAATTATACATGGACAATTTTTATGCAAGCGTGCTACTATTTAGACATTTGTACAATCTTGGAAGTGGCGCATGTGCAAAGTGTGACCTAATGTGTGCCCACCATTAGAGGTGGGTAGATGCAGGGCATTATATTCTAATGGTGGGCATACCACACGCTTTTTCTGGCAGAGATTTCTTCTCTTTTTTTCATTCAGTCCAGGCTGCATACAAAAAAAAATGAACATAGCATATACGGTAATACCTTGGTTTACGAATGAATCTGTTAATGTAATTTTCGGTTTACGAATGAAAATCCATTGAAAATAATACCTCGGTTTACATATTTTTTACTACCATCAAGGAACATAAAGAAGATGACCTCTGCACACCTGTGGGACACCATTTTGCACAACCAGGCCACACAATGGGAGACCTCAATATTTTAGTTCTTAAAGGAAATTTCAGATCCATTCAGGAAAGAAAAACTTTTGAACTAAGAATGATAATTCTATTTGACACAAGAGATAATGGCCTGAATTTGGACATGGGATTCCTCAATCATTATCCATCAGTTTTATCACCTCAAGCATGACTGCCTCTGTGTGAGTGTAGTATCCCCCCCTCCCCCCTCGCTTTCACTGTCTCTTATCTCTAGCCTCTTTTTTTTTTTTTCATCCCTTCTAATATTCTGCTGAAACTTTGTGATTTGTATTTGTATAGTACTGCTTGGACCTTGAAGAAGGGGACATACCCCAAAAGCTTGTCCTCAAAATTGTATGTTCGTGCAAATAAAAAAAGTATCACAGACAGTACTCAATTGTTTCTGTCGCAAATGCACTAATACGGCTACAATTACCTCAAGCAAAATGGTTGTATCTTTTAAGAAACTGAAAGGAAACATTGTATCTTTTAAGAAACTGAAAGGAAACATTCTATCTTTTAACTTGTGGAAATAAACTAAAAGAAACTTTCTCTCTTTTAGATGGAGGGGGAAAGTGACTGCTGATTTTCTGAACTACTGTATAGTGAAGGTAAAAAAAATGGTAATTACATTAACAAACTGGCACCTGACAGCTGATTGAATTGCCGGCAATTAAACATTTTTTTAATTGCCAGCAATTCATTTACATTCTGCTGTCAGTGGGGAACCCCGCTGACAGCTGAAACATTAACACGTGGTTGTCACTACTAAAATACCGCATGAGTTAATAACATAACTCATGCGGTATTTTAGTAGTGTTTACTGTTTTTCTTCTTTTTTTTTTAAATATTTATTTATTTTCCATATAAAAAATACATATTCCATCATTACTCTCATATAACATACAAAACCATCAATTGATCCCTTTCTATAGTTATTCCCATTACCCCCGCCACCTATCCAGTACCCCCACCCACTCTGAAGCCTATCCCCCCCCCAAAAAATAAATAAAAATAAAACCCACCCATTCTGCATTTCTCCATTGCATCTTTTCCTCAGTAAGGGGTACTTTCACATGTCCCACTCCACTGCTTCATACACTTCACCCTGGACACAAAATCCTCCCATTTTCCCCATCTCCTGTAATATAACCCAATCTTGTCTTCTTGCATATAATACAGTTTTTCCATCCTACATATCTGATTCACTCTTTCCACCCAATCCTCTTCTCTCGGTACCTCTGAACTATGCCAAAACTTAGGTATCAGACCCTTTGCCGCATTTAGGTAGTACCATATACCCAAATCCTTGTATTTGTTCACTGGTAGCTCTGTACTATGTAATAGACACAACTCTGGATCCATTCCTATCTTTATCCGAGATTAACCCAATTAAATAAACCACCGTCTCCCAAAACCCTTGAATCTTTGAGCACTCCCACCATGTATGATATAACGTATCCACACATATATCTTTCCACACCCCCGCCAACACTCTAATGTATTCTCCCCACTTATCTCAACGTTCGGTGCAAGGTGCCATCTTGTTAAACACTTATAGTTTACCTCCACCTCTCTCATGCTTACGTTCTCATGTGTTAGTCTAAATATTTTCCTCTGTTTATCTTCATCTATCTCTATTCTCAAATCCCTTTCCCATTTTACTATGTACATTGGCTTTGTGTGTGTGTCTAACTCAGTGAGAATCTTATAAACTTTTGCCGTGCCCTGTTTCCCATCTCCACGTGAATCCAACAACCTCTCAAACAAATTCCAATCCTTTCTCAATCTCAAAGGTTTCGAAAGACTCCCGACAAAGTGTTTCAGTTGGTGATATCTCCACTCATCTATCTTATTGAAAAGTTCCCTTTTATCCTTTTTCAAGTCCTTAAATGTTCTCAATTCCTGCCCTTCCATAATATCCCTCAGTTGAATATCCTCCTTTTTAAACAATTTTCATGTGCTTTCTTCCCTACCTGGAGGGAAATACTCTGTGTTCCTCAGTGACATTAATTGTGAATTAAAATCACCTTTCATAATCTTGTGCAATTTATCCCAAACCTTTAAAACATTTAATGTATAAACACTTGTGGTATCTTTTAATCCTCTGTATTGTGCTGGTACCCATATGATTTTACTCAAGTTAACTCCGCTTAATTCATTTTAAATTTTGACCCACCTTTTTCCCTCTGGATTGTGTGCCCAGTCATAGATTCTTGCCAGAACTACTGCTCTATAGTAACTCTTAAAATCTGGGACTCCCAATCCTCCCTTCTCTTTATTTCTACTCAACACATCATAAGATATTCTAGGTTTTCAATTTTCCATATATATCTTGTTAACATCTTTTTAATTACCTTAACTTACCTCCGGAAGTTTAATTGGGATCATCTGGAATTTATATAGGATTTTAGGTACAATTACTATTTTTATCAGATTTATACGCCCTATCCAAGACGGATTACCTCCTCCCAATTTCTTTATGTCAGGAATCTCAGAGATCACCACGGTGCACGAATCTGCACAGGCATAGGATCCTGACAAGACATACAGGCAGGCGGGCACTAGGACCCAGGCACGCCTGTCACCAATGATGGCCGGGCAGGCACTAGGACCCAGGCGCGCCTGTCGGCGCTGGGCGGGCTATTTAAACCAGCTTGTGCAATGCTCACATTGCCGTATGGTCTTCATTCCCTGTTCCCTGCTCGTCTGTTCCTGCGTGAGATACCTTGTTGCCGACCCTGCTTGATCCTGACCTTTGCTGACCGTCTCCTGCTCTGATCCCTGGCTCGTCTGACTATCCTTTTGCTTACTCCTGTTTACCTGACCTCCTGTTGCTGAAACCTGGCTTGTGACCTGACTACTCTCTGTCCGCTGCTCTGTACTGTTCTGCCTCTGCTGTTACCGACCCGGCCTGCCTGACTACGCTACACGTACTCTGTCATCCATCCATCCTGCAGGGATCCAGTCATCACTGCCCAGGTCTGCCAGCCTCTTCACATTAGGCTCTCTTCCGATACATACCTCCGGCGGTTCCCTCTACCACAGTCGGATGCACTCAGGGGTCGCGACCTGGTCTCAGTCTGCTCCAAGTCCATCCCCACCATCAGGGGCCCTGGTGAATAAGCAGATTGGGGCTTAGACCCCGCGCCCTGGGGAATCCCGTTCTGTGGGTTGCTAGAGATACCGCCAGGTGGATCGTGACACTTTAGTTCCTCCTTTATCTCATTTAAAAGTGAGATATAGTTTAACTTATACAAGTTCGATTATGAAGCAGTGACTTTAACCCCTAGATATTTTATCTCTCTATCTTTCCATATAAAAGGGAATTCTTTTTGTATCTTTTCTTTTTCACTATTTGGAAGATTTACATTTAAAATCTCAGTTTTTGTTGGGTTGATTTTCAGATTTGATAGCGCCCCATAATCCTTTAGGCTCTTCATTAAATTTGGGAGTGTTATCCTAGGGTTTCCCACATAGAACAACAGGTCGTCCGCAAAGGCAGCCACTTTATGTTCAATTCCTCCTATCTGTATTCCTTTTATATCTATATTTTTCCTAATTGTTGCCAGTAAAGGTTCTAATGACAATACATACAACAATGGGGACAGTGGGCATCCCTGTCTTGTTCCATTTGACATCCCAATAGGTTCCGACTTCTCTCCGTTAACCAAAATAACCGTGGAGGGCTCTCTATACAATTTCCCTATCCACTCTCTCATGCTAACTCCTACTCCTAAAGTCTCCAGTGTGTCCATCATGAAACTCCAATCTACTCTGTCAAATGCCTTTTCAGCATCGATCGAAAGCACTACTGCCAGAGTTTTCCCTTTCCTAGCTTTCTGGATTAGCAACAAAGTTCTCAACCCATTGTCTCTACCCTCCCTCCCTGGTACAAATCCCACCTGGTCCCCCTGGATCCATTCTGGCATTAAATCTTTCAACCTATTGCTAAAACCTTTGCATATAACTTAGTGTCTATGTTCAAAAGTGAGATTGGTCTATAGCTAGAACACTGAGAAGCATGTTTCCCTTCCTTTTGAATAAGCACCACATGGGCCTGTAGAGATTCTCACCTCATCTCCATCTCCCCACCCAGGGCGTTCATATATTTCTTCAATTTAGGCATTAACAATTCACTATATTTTTTATAGTACCTCACAGTATAACCATCTGGGCCTGGGCTTTTCCACATCATGGTACTTTTTAATGCTATTTTTATTTCCTCCTGTGTAATTTCTAAGTCAAGGGAATTCAGTTGATCTTCACTTAACTTCGATAGTCCTGCATTGTTTAGATATACCCTTCTTTTCTCTGTACTCGCATTTCCACTTTTATTTACTGAATCCTGAGAAGTAATATTGTACAGCTTGTTATAATATTCCTTAAACACCTTGGCGATCTCTTTAGTAGAATAAACCATTTCTCCCTTGGGGTTTCTTATTTTTTCTATATAATTCCTGTTTTTCTTTTTCCGCAAGGCTCTCATTTAATATTTTCCTGGTCTATCTCCCCATCTATATCTATCACTTGCCACTTTATTAAAAACTCTTCTTCTCTCCTCTTCCATCAGTATCTCTAGTTCTTCTTTCTTTTTTTTTTTTACCTTCTGTCTTATCTCTTTTGTTATTCTATTTTTATGTATCTGCTCCAGGTCGAATATTTCTTTTAACAGCCCAGTAATTTTCTCTCTTCTTTCCCTTTTCTTTTTTGCCCTGGACGCGATCAGTATACCTCTTCTGTAGGCCTTATGGGACTCCCATACTGTAGCAACCGACACTTCCCCTGTCTCATTCTCCTGAAAAAAATCTTTCAATCTCTTCCCTAATCTTCTGATCGATCTCCTGATCCAGGAGAAGAGCCTCATTCAATTTCCATCCTATACCACCTGTCAACCGCCTCCCCCACTCTAATTTCAATATAACAGGGGCATGGTCTGAGAGCGACATTGCCTCTATATCTACTTTAGCCACCATCCCAATAATTTGATGGTCAACCAATATATAGTCCAATCTTGAATACATCTCGTGTGCATTAGAGAAGAAGGTATAGTCTCTCTCTTTTCCATGTATTACTCTCCAAATATCCACCAGTTGGCACTCATGCATCACCTTCTTTAAAGTTCTCAGAGACCTGCCTCCCTCTTGCTGCGCAGAAGATATGGTATCCATTGGGGGATCCATACAGAAATTCAAGTCCCCTGCCACTATCAAGTGCCCCTTTTTAAAGGCCATCAATTTTCTCAAAACACCTTTCAAGTATAACTCCGGTCTCTTATTTGGGCAATAAATATCCGCAATTGTGCATTCAATTTCTTGCAATCTACCTCTCGAAAACAAAAATCTCCCCTCAGGATCTATTTCTCTCTCCTCCAGCTCAAGCCTTATGTTTTTGGCAAACCCTATTGCCACTCCTTTTAGCTCTCTTGATTGGGGAATCTGTGTAAAACCATGTTGGGTAGTTTCTAGAATTCAACTTAATATTTGACTTAATCTCAAGATGTTTCTCCTGCAAAAAGACCACAGAAGCTTCTCTATGTTGCAGCTCCTTGAATAGCTTAAATCTTTTCCCAGGACAGTTCAACACATTTACATTATGTGTTATAAACCGTAAATCTTCCATACTTCTTGTAACTCTTTTTTTCTCCATTTCCTCTTTTCCCCCCTCAATTCCCTTATACTTCCCTTCCTTATGCAGAGTGTTAACTTTAATACCCCCTCCCCCTTCCCTCCCACCCACCCTCCCCTATTACTCCCTTCCCATCCCACTCCCCTCCTAACACCCCACCCCCCGCCACTCATTTCCCAAACCATTCCCCCCCTCCCCCCACCCAATACCCCCCTTTTTGCTACCCAACCCATCTTTAGGCTTCTAAGTTGCCTATTAATAATTTGTGGGTCTATACCCACCATTGATTTAAACCTTGGGGTTGAACTCCTCCCATGAATAACTCTCCCTCCCTCCAACCCCCCCCCCCCAATTACCCTCCATCTATCTATTTATTTCTATTAACTTTAACTTTCACAGTGCGTTTGAGAAAGAGAGAAAAGAAAAAAGAAAAAACACGGATCTCCAAAAGAAACACCAAAAGGAGGAAGAAGTAGAGAGGGGACAGAGAGATATATAAAGAAAAAAAAAAACACTCCCCTCTATCTCCTCCCTACCTCCCCCCTCCAACAGTCTGCCAATCCTCCTTTCCCCCAATACCTATTTCTCCCTCTTCTTCCCACCCAGTAATCACTGTTCTATGCAATTCCAGTCTATCACAGAAGTCTCTCAAGTCCTCTGGAAATCTCAAATAAGCTGTAACACCATTCTTCCATCCGATTAAACACTCTAGGTTGCCCCATCTATAGTGTACATTCCCTTCTCTCATCTGCTCTAACAGGGGTTTCAAGGATCTCCTTCTCCACAGAGTCTCATACGATAGGTCCGCAAAAATCTGAATGTTTATTTCTCCATACTTAATAATTATAAATAGTGCAGCGCTTATAAATAATAGGTAAACAGAAAAGAACAATAAGTCCTTAATAGATCAAATATTAAATATAAAAAATTGTATAAAATTAAAATTATGGAACAGTCCAGCAGATATATTGGTGAAGATGAGAAAACAAGGTGACTTGGATATCCGTGTGATAGTGGTAATGAAATGCGCACTCACCGGACGCGCATATTAAATGCGCCTTATATACAATTATCCTGATGCTTGGTAATGGGTGGTCCTCCCTCCATAGGGTCTTCTCTATAGGTCATTGGTACCTTTTTTCTGTGCATAGCAGCTTGTTGACTCCTACTAAGGCGCTTATACTACTTTTTATACATCATACTTAATAATTGTTCTTCCTTTAATCCTTCTCCAAATCTCTTCCTTATCCCCATACTTGTCCAACTGAGCAACCACATCTCTTGGTTTTTCCTTCTCATTTCCTTGGTGAAGCTTTCCTGTTCTATATACTCCATCCAGTTTGATTAACTCTGTTTTGGGTCTGTCTATAATGGAGTTTAAAAGTTTGCAAACTATTTCTTGCAGTTCTCCCCCTTTAAAGATTTCTGGGATTCCTCGTATCCTTGGTTGCTTCTCCTATTCCTGTTCTCTTGTACTTCCATCTTATACAGCAATTTGTTCTGCGTGTTCCTAATCATAGTAGTCCTCTTTTTCTAAATCTGAGATGTTTTGGGTATGTTTTTTGACTTTTCCCTCCGTTTCTTCCATTCTCAGTAACAAATGCCCTAGATCCTGCCGTATGCTTGTCATTTCTTGCTTTAAAGCTTTTTCCAGATTTTTAAACATTTCTGCCATTTCTCTTTTATTCGGTACTTGTAAATCGTTTTCAGGATCTTTCCTCTCTAAGTTTTCTCTCATTTGTTGGCTGCTACTATTTAGACCCAATGATAATCTAGGGCTATTTTCCAGGCTAGTTTCCATTTCCCCTTTTTCACTTCCCCCATGGGACCTTTCTGGAGTCGCATTCCCTGGGACGTATATTTTTTAATCGTACCCGTCTGGGACCCTTTAAGCCCGCTTCCTTTAGTGCTTTTATTCTTCATATCTTCTGTGCAGGCTATTCTCTAAAACCAACCCAGAGGGAGACTTTAGGATATATGTTAGGGTGTCGGTATTGGTCAGTTCTTTGTCAATTTACCACTTTTTTCCTCGTCTCTTCTAGAGCCACTTAACCTCTTCTTTCTCTTTCCTTCTCCTTCCCTCTTCCACACTCAAGACCCCCTGGGAATCCCCCGTCTCTCTTTTACAGACAGTTTATATTCACTTCCCACAATCCAAGACACTATACATTTAAAATTTACTGTTATCCTGGGTCGTCTTCACTCACCCTCCTTCATTCAATTCCGCTGTGAGATGGCCCAAGTCCACAGCTGTCCGCTTTTCTCTCCCGGATTGTGTCCCAGGGGGATTCCTTCAGGGTCTCTTGTGGCCCTCTGCAGATGGATGTCCGACCGCTGGCTCTGCTGTGCGACAAGTTAGGGATTAGACCGGCATCTCCCTCTCCTCTCTGGGTGCCGGCCGGCTTCTCTTCTTCCCAGTGCACCTTTGCGGCCGACCACGTTGTCACGCCGCGCCGCTCCGTCACCTCGGCAACCCTGCTGCTGATTCTCGGCTCGCCGCATCGGAATCATCTCCTGGAGCTAGGTGCTCGCTCTCTCCTTCCCCTCTCACAGCGCCGGCATCTCCCACCAGAGGACATCCTCACACAGGTAGGGCTCCACACACCGTGCCGGGAGGGTTCTCAGGGTGGCCAGTATGAAGGTTACCGGAGAGCACTCACATCGTGCTCTCCTACGCCACCATGTTTAGGCTCCGCCCACACACACACTCAGCCACAACAAAATCTGTTTACTGTTTTTCTGACCTTCGGAACAGATTAATTGGTTTTCAATGCATTCCTATGGGAAACAGTGTTTCGGTTTACAAATTTTCCGCTATACGAAATATCCTGAAGAACGAATTAAATTTGTAAACTGAGGTACTGGACTTTGAATGGTTATACCAGGATGATGCCTACAGCTACAGGCATCATCCTGGTATCGTTTTTTCATTTGGTGATCCGGCTTTCATGTTAAAGCAATCCTAGTGGCTAATTAGCTGCAGGATTGCTAAGAAATCAGAAGCTACGAGCATTTCATCACTTCAGTTTCACAGGATATAAACAGCGCCATTTGTAAATTGGGAAAGCATCTGATCACACTGATCTTGGTTTGATTAGATAATGTAAGGGCAGAGGAGATATCTAGTGTCTGATAAAACCCAGATTTCTCAAAAAAGAATATAGGACAATGCCCGTTGAAGTTATAGGGGATGTTTGCATTTCCTGTGATAGCATTAAAAGTGATTAAAAAAATGAAGGGGACAGTGTAAAAATAATACAAGAATCAAAATAACTTAAAAAAAAAAGTACCCTCACCCCCTGCGCACGCACACATCTGCGTATGGAAACAGTAGTTGCACCATGCATGTGAGGTATCGCCACAAACATCAGATTAAGGGCAGTAATTCCAACACTAGATCTCCTCAGTAAATCTAAAATGGTAGCTTGTAAAGGCTTTTAAATTGTTGCCTATGGATATTAAAAATGTATGCAGTTTGTTGCCATTGCATGGGGCATGCGCAATTTTAAAACATGTCATGTTTGGTATCTATTTACTCGGCATACCATCATCTTTTATATGTTACCAAATAATTGGCCAATATTTTGTGTTTTTGTGCATTAAAAGTAAAAAGAGTGTTTGTTTTTTTTTAAATTGCGGTTGAAAAATCGCTGCGTGAGTACTATGTGACATAAAAAATTGCAGCACCCACCATTTTATTCACTAGGGTGTTTGCTTTAAAAAAATCTATAATGTTTGGGGTTTAAATTAACTTCCTAGCAAAAAAATACAGATTTTTTTCATGTGAACAAAAAGTGTCAGAAAAGGCTTGGTCTTCAGGTGGCTAAAAGAGTGATTGATGTGTGGCATAGACTTCTAATGCTGGGCATAAAATGCCCCCACCCCCAAAAATGACCCCTTTTTGGAAAGCAGACACCCCAAACTATTTGCTAAGAGGCATGTTGAATAAATAGAAGAATTTATTTTTTTACCACACGTTTTTGAAAATGACAAACAAATTTATTTATTATTTTTTTACACAAAATTGTCACTTAAATTAATTATTGCTCACTCACCCGGACAGGCGGAGCCTAATCATGGCGGCATAGGAGTGCAAGCTTTTGGTGCTCTCCGCCGCTTTCCCATCACCCTGGGGGAAGGAAAAGCCTGAGGGAAGAGTACCGGGACCTACCTTGGGGCAGCGGGTCTCGGAGAGGAGACAGCAGCCCGAGGAGCGGAGAGGAGGCGGTGGATCATGGATGCGGCGTCTCCGGGAGTTGGAGGGTGGAGAGTCGGTCCAACGTAAGAGATGTGGAGGATGTGATTGGTCCCCGGGGGTCGGTAGAAGGCAGAGTCGTAAGTTGGAGGAGGAAGCAGGAAGACACGCGGATGCGGTGTGATCAAGAGACTGGCCGCAAGGGAGCTCTGGGTAGGAGAGAAGCCGGCCGGCGTTTGCCTGCTGGAGGAGTATGGAGATAAGAGAACAACAAAGTGAATTGCAAGTACCAAATAAAAAAAAATGGCGGATATGTTCAAAAGTTTGGAGAAAACAATAAAACAAGAAATGGCAATTTTGTGGAATGATATGGGTCAGATGTTATGCAGACTGGAGGAAATGAAGGATAAGGTTAGAAATCAGGCCCAGAATATTGCAGATTTAGATCAAAGGACACTCGCCATAAAGAGGGAACAAAGAGAATTGCTATATAGGCTAGAGATACAAGAAAATAGAGAGAGAAGGTGTAACATAAGGGTAAAAGGTATTCCAGAACTTCCAAAAGGGGATGAAGTACGAGGTCTAATCTGCAAAATTGTAAACTCCATAATGGATAAAAATGAAATGGAAATAGTCAACATAGGAGAAATATTTAGAATTGGAAGGCCCCAGCAAGGAGGGGGAAAAGAAAAACCAAAGGATGTAATAGTTCAATTTCAGAAGTATGGAGATAAGGAAGATCTATGGAAAAAGATCAAGGAAAGATCAAGTATTAAGTATGGAGAAATAGATATACAGATTTAGACAGAAACCCTAAGGAGAAAGAGACATTTAAAACCCCTGTTAGAGCAGATGCAAAAACAGAATGTGCATTATAGATGGGGTATTCCGGCATGCTTAATTGGATGGAAGAATGGAGTTACAGCTCACTTGAGATTCCCTGAGGACTTAAAGGACTTTTGAGATAGACTTGAACTACAATTTACAGAGACTCTTGGATGGGGTGGGGAGAGGGGGAATTTGGGAATTGGGGGAGGGAGGGAGTGGCGGTTGGTTAGAGGGGGGAGATAGGGGGGGAGGAGTTGGGGAGGAGTTGGGGAGGATAATATCTTCATCGATCACCAATTTATTGAAACCTTAGTTAAAGTAACAATAGAAGCAATGTCTCTATCGGACCATGCCCCTGTCGTAATGAAATTGGGATGGAGGAGGGGATTGGCAAGAGACACGTCATGGAGGTTAAATGAATCACTACTTATGGATCAAGACACTCATAGGAAGATTGGAGAAGAGATTAGGAGATTTTTTGAGGAAAATGAGACGGGAGATGTTTCAATAGCTACAGTGTGGGAGGCCCATAAGGCATATATCAGAGGAATCCTTATCGCAATCGGGGCAAAAAAGAAAAGAGAAAGGAGAGAGAAAATTAGTAGGCTCTTGGAGGAATTAACTGAATTAGAACAACTGCATAAAAATAATATAACTAAAGAGATTAAACAGAAAGTTATAAAAAAAGAAGGAAGAATTGGAGAATATGATGGAGGAAGAAAAGAGGAGAGTCTTTAATAAGGTGATAGAGGAGAGATATAGATGGGGAGATAGACTGGGAAAGTTCTTGATGAGAGCTGTGAGAAAAAAGAAAAATAGAAATTACATAGACAAAATAAAAAACCCCAAGGGAGAATTGGTGTATTCAACTAAAGAAATTGCGAAGGTATTTAAGGATTATTATAGTAAATTATATAACATCGCTTCACATGACCCTATAAGTAAGGATGATAGAGTAAATAATGAAAAAAGAAGGGAATATCTAAAAAATGCAGACCTACCGAATTTAAATGAAGAACTTTTAAATTCGCTGGACTCTGAAATTACACAAGATGAAATAAAAATGGCATTAAAAAGTTTTAAGATGGGAAAGAGTCCTGGGCCGGATGGCTATACGGTGAGGTATTATAGAAAATATATGGAATTGCTGATGCCTAAATTGAAGAGTTATATGAATGCCCTGGGGGGAGATATGGAAATGAGGAGGGAATCCTTGCAGGCTCAGGTGGTCCTTATTCACAAGGAAGGGAAGGATGTTTCCCAATGTTCAAGTTATAGACCTATATCGCTTCTGAATACAGATACGAAGCTATATGCAAAGGTTTTGGCAAATAGGTTGAGAGACCTAATGCTTGAATGGGTACACAGAGATCAGGTTGGGTTCGTTCAGGGTAGAGAAGGTAGAGATAATGGGATAAGATCACTATTGTTAATTCAGAAATGTAAAAAGGAAAAGTTTCCGGTGGTTTTGCTTTCGGTCGATGCAGAAAAGGCATTTGATAGAGTCAGCTGGAGTTTTATGATGGACACTTTGGTAGCATTGGGAATAGGAAGCAGAATGAGAGAGTGGATAGGAAAACTATATAAAAGGCCTTCTGCAGTGGTTTTGGTAAATGGGGAAAAGTCAGAGACATTTGAGATGTCAAATGGAACTAGACAGGGTTGCCCATTGTCCCCTCTGTTGTATGTCTTATCTTTGGAGTCCTTGCTGTCAACAATAAGAAATGCGGATATTAGGGGAGTAGGTATAGGAAGTACTGAACATAAGGTAGCTGCTTTTGCGGATGATTTATTGTTCTATGTAGGAAACCCTAGAATAACACTCCCTAATTTAATGAGAGCGTTGAAAGAATATGAGGAGGTGTCCAACTTAAAAATCAACCCTAATAAAACGGAGATATTAAAAATAAACATCCCAAATACTGAGAAAGAAAAGATACAAAGGGAATTTCCCTTTGTATGGAACGAGAAGGAATTTAAATATTTGGGGGTGAAACTTACTTCTACATACAAAAATTTGTATAGATCAAACTATATTCCCCTGTTAAATGAAGTTAAGGAAGAAATAAAGAAATTAAGAGGAGGGGATATGTCTTGGATGGGAAGAATAAACCTGGTAAAAATGATAATTGTTCCTAAAATCTTATAGAAATTCCAAATGGTTCCTATTAAACTTCCAGAGATATATTTTAAAGTAATGAAAAGATTGATAACAAGATACATATGGGGAAATAAAAAGCCTAGAGTAGCATATGAAGTGTTGAGTAGGAATAAAGAGAAAGGGGGGTTGGGAGTGCCAGATATTAGGAGATACTATAGAGCGGTAATCTTGGCAAGAATATTTGATTGGACGCATAACCCAAATGGGAAAAGTTGGGTTACAATTGAAAATACACTTAGTGGAAACAATTTAAGGAAAAGCATATGGGAGCCTTCACAATATAGAAATTTAGAAGAGAGTACGAGTTTGTACACGTTTATATGTTTTTAGAGTATGGGATAAAATGCATAAGAAGATGAAATGGGATTTTAATTCACTTTTAATGCCCTTGAGAAATTCAGAGTATTTTCCTCCAGGTAGAGAGGAGTTTTCGGGAAGGTGGTTTAAGAAGGAAGAGGCACTATTGGGTGATATAATGGAAGGAGTAGAATTGAAATCATATGAGGTTTTGATGAGGGAAGAGGGAGGGATATTTAATAAACTAGATGTGTGGAAATATAATCAGTTGAAACATTTCATTGGGACCCTTCCAAAACCTTTGAGAACGAGGGACAATTGAAACGCGTTCGAAAGGTTGTTGGAATCACAAGGAGATGGGAAGCATGGCACAGCTAAAGTATATAAAACTCTCTCTAAATTAGATATGGATACTAAATTAATGTATATAGAAAAATGGGAAAGAGATTTGGGGGTGGAGATTGGGGAAGATAAACAGAGAAAAATATATAGATTGATTCACGAAAATATAAGCATGTGTGAGGTGGAAATGAATTATAAGTATTTGATAAGATGGCATATTACACCAAGGGTTGAACACAGGATGAGTGTGGAGAGATCTCCAAGATGTTGGCGAGAGTGTGGAGAAATAGGCACGACATGTCACATTTGGTGGGAGTGTCCAAAAATACAGATATTCTGGAAGAAAATAATACATCAAATTAGGCTGATAACAGAAGTAGAGCTGAGATTGGACCCTGAAATATGTCTTTTTCATAGAACAGACTTGTCAGTTAAGAAATATAAAGAAACAGGAATATGGCACTACTTGAATGCTGCAAAGGGACTGATACCCAAGTTCTGGAGAAAGGTTGAGGCACCGAGGGAGGAGGACTGGATGGATAGAGTAAAACAGATTAGTAAAATGGATAAATTGTATTACATCAAGAAGATAGATTAGGAGCATATTATATGAAATGGAATAAATGGGAAGAATATAGATTGAAGATTAAATGAAGGAAGTAATAATGATTATTCCCGAGATATTTTTTTCTTGCTTTAAGAACTGAAGTGTTTAAGACATGATAAGGTGGAAAACGTAGGATATAAGGGGGGAGGGGGGGGGGGGGGGATAGGGATTGTGATGGGATGGGAGAGGGGATGTTATTAAATGAATGGAAATGGAAGTGGAATATGAATTTTTTCACATGGGGGGAGGGATTTGACAGGGGCTTCAAGATTTAATAAGCCCCCCACAACCACAGCCAAGGGTTGTGGGGAGGAAGCCCTTGTCCCCATCGGCATGGGGGCAAGGTTATTTGGAGGGAGGGGAGTCCCCCCCACCCCAAAGCACCTCCCCCATGTTGAGGGCATGTATCCTGGTATGATTCAGGGGGGTGCTCACTCGTACCCCCCCCCATTCCTGACCTGCTGGGCTGCATTCTCAGATAAGGGTATGGTGTGGATTTTGGGGGGGACCCCTACGCCATTTTAAAAAAAATTTTGGTGTGGGGGTTCCCCTCAAAGTCCATGCCAGACCCAAAGTGCTTGGTATAGATGGGAGGGGGAACCCCATGCCGGTTTAAAAAAAAAAAATGTTTAATTGTTGGGCAATGCCGACAATTCTTTTTACATTCATGACGGTTTGGGTCAAACCACAAGATGAGCACATAAGTGTGTCGGAGGTGGATCCAACACTGGGGGTCACACAATATCACTGGATAAATATATACAGAGAAGAAATTGCACATTAGCCCTTGGAGCACTGAGTCTTAAAGGGACGGTTCACCAAGATTTATATTGGGACACTATTATTAGATAAACGCACAGTGGCTAGAATTCAGAACGCATGGTATTATGAGGAATATGAGGGTTGCGTTATTGTGTTGTATTTATATCAATATGTTTTGAGCACAGAATATGCACTTATATGGTATTTAATTATTGTCACAGAGCAAGATTTATGCAAATTTAATATTTATTTATTTTGTAATATTGCGCTGCATTTTTTGTATATTAGTATTTGTATGTGGGAACACTGTATAGGTTAGCTGCAATATTTAATGTCTATGTTATTTATTATACGTATTTGGATAGGCATATTGCGCTGTAAGAAAAAAAAAAAATTGCTCACACATGCCATAGGTATATGTGGAATTTCTCCCCAAAATACTTCTCCCAAGTAGGGGGGTACCACAGGTGAGAGACGTTTTGGCAGTCTAGCCAAGCACAGGACCCCAAAATCCAATAAGCACCATCAGACTTTTAAAGGGCTTTATTTCCTCATTACACTTCCTGACTGGCTATCACAGTTTCGGAGGCCCTGAAATGCCAGGATAGCACCAAACCCCCCAAATAACCACTTTTTGGAAAGTAGACGCCCCAAGCAATTTGATCAGACACATGGTGAGTATTTTGCAGATCTCATTTGTTGCCACAAGTTTTTGAAAATTGAAGAAAAAAAACAAAAACATATTTTTTCTTTTCTTTTTTTTTATATTTCAAAACCTTGTGAGAAAAAAATTAGATCTGCATAATACTCACCAAGCCTCTTTTTAAATTCCTTGGGGTGTCTACTTTCCAAAAAGGGGTAATTTTAGGGGTTTGGTGTTATCCTGGCATTTCAGGGCCTTCAAAACTGTGATAGGTAGTGAGGAAGTGAAATGAGGAAGTTACGCACCTTCAGGCTTTCAAAGTAGTCATTGGATTTCATGCTCCAGTATGTGGCTAGACTCCCAAAAAGTCTCACACATGTGGTATCCCCATACTCGGTAGAAGTAGCAGAATGTATTTTGGGATGTAATGCCACATATACCCATGGCTTGTGTGAGAAATAAATCAATAAATGACAACTTTGTGTAAAAAAAAAAAAAGTTTGTCATTTTCCAGAAACTTGTGGAAAAAAAATCTTCCATGGACTCAATATGCCTCTTAGCAGATAGCTTAGGGTGTTTCCGAAAAGGGGTCATTTGGGGGTGTTTGTACTATCCTGGTATTTTAGCACCTCAAGAAATGTGATGGGCAGTCAGAAAGTAAAGGCTGTGTAAATTCCATTATCTATACCATAGTTTGTAGATGATATATCTTTCACACAAAGCAATAAATATACACTTATTGGGATTTTTTAACCAAAAACATGTAGCAGAATACATTTTGGCCTAAATTTATGATGACATTTTATTTTTTTTGGATCTTTTTTATGACAGAAATGAGAAAATTTTGTTTTTTTTCAAAAAACATTTTTTTTCTCAAAATTTTTTTGTTTGTAGCGCAAAAAATAAAAAGCGCACAGGTGATCAAATACCACCAGAAGAAAGCTCTATTTGTGTGAAAAAAAGGACATAAATTTCATTTATGTACCGTATTGCATGACCGCACAATTGTCAGTTAGTGCAGTGCTGTATAGCAAAAAAATGGCGTAAATTGCACTATCTATGCCAAAGTTTGTAGACGCTATAACTTTCACACAAAGCAATCAATATACACTTATTGGGATTTTTTTTTACCAAAAACATGTAGCAGAATACATTTTGGCCTAAATTTATAACTAACTTTGAGTTTACTATATATTTTTTATAGCCGAAAATAAAAAATATTGTTTTTCTTCAAAATTTTTGGTCTTTTTTTGTTTATAGCGTGAAAAATAAAAAGCCCACAGGTGATCAAATACCACCGAAAGAAAGCTATTTGTGTGAAAAAAAGAACGTAAATTTCATTTGGGTACAGCATTGCATGACCGCACAATTATTAATTGAATTAGTGCAGCGCCGAGTAGCAAAAAGAGGTCTGGTCATTAAGGAGGGTAAATCCTCTAGAGGGCAAGTGGTTAAAGAGGATGGGCAACAGCAACAGAAGACCTTGCTGGGTCCTACTCCTGTCAACTCAAGAAGTAAGGTGAAGTGGACAGAGGATGACCAGAACTTGACAACTGATTAGTGGAAAAAAACATTACCTGGTCTGAAGAATTTTAAAGTGGTTGTAAAGGCTGAATGTTTTTTACCTTCATGCAGGGCTGGCACTACCAGTAGGCAGCCGCCTATGGTGCAGCCATGGCTGATCACCCTACTCTCCTCCATGGCTGGATTTAGGGATGTGCTGGGGTGGGCTACGCCCTCCCCCAGATCTCAGTTGTGCCCCCCCAGGCCGGTCTTTCCATGGACACTGTGCCTAGCGTGACTGGCCACTGAGTGCCTTCTCCCATCCCCACACTCATGGCTGGGACAAGGGGAGAGCAGCCTGGAGCAGTGAAGCCTGCAAAGTAGAAATTACAGGAGAGCAGGAGAGAGCCAAGAGGTGAGGGCTGTGCTCTCCTGTCATGTCAGTGGATGTAACTTCCATAAAGCAGATGACACAGGATCACGCTTTCATCAGCATGTTCAGTGTTTGATTTTTTACCTGGCTCCCTGCTGCTGAGATGAGTGGTCATTGGAGAAGATAGGGGCAGGATAATCAAACTGTGTACAGCTTGATCCAAGAGCGATTCTGTGTCATCTGCTGTATGAATGATCGCTCTGACAGGAGTGAGAGCACAACATAACGCCCCACCTCTATCTGGTTTCTGTAAATTTGGGGGGTTGGGAGCTTACAGTTGAGGGAACAATGAAAGAAAGGGGGGAAGGGTTTGTGCAGGGGGGGATTTGTGCTAGGAGATAGAAAGGGGGGATATGGGAGGTTTGGGGGGAGCAGGGTTAGGGGGAATTTAGGTAAGGTGGGAGGATTTAATGCTGGGAAAGGTAATCTGGAGGGGTTTTAGCTAGAGGAGGAATTTGGGGGAATTTGTCCTAGGGGTGGGAATTGAAGGAAAAGGATTGGTGCTGGGAGGGTGGATTGGGGGGATTTGTGCTAGGAAGGGGGAATGGGGGGGATTTATGCTAGGAGAGGGGAATGGGGGTGATTTGTGGTAAGAGGGGGAGATTGTGGGGTGGAGTTTGTGCTAGGAGAGGGAATTGAGGGGGGTTGTGCTAGGAGGGAGGATTGGAGAAAACTTGTTCTAGGAGATGGGACTGGGGGGAACTTGTGCTAGGAGGGAGGATTTGTGCTAAGAGGAAGGTTTTGGGTGGGGAGGAAGGATTTGTGCTGGGAAGGGTAATTTGGAAGGGGTTGTTCTAGGAGGAGGGATTTAGGGGGATTCGTGCCAGTGGCGTCACTAGGGTTGGTGTCACCTGGTGCGGTAAAACATTGTATCACACCACCCCCCTCCCCCCAGACTGGCCCCTGTAACTGATGTGGTCGATGCCAGCGCACAGATCCGTGCACTGTTACAGAAGGGTGAGACACCATCGCAGTAGGATATCACTTCCTACTTGATGGTGTCACCTAGGGCTGCCATTAGGTATCACGGGACCCTGTACAGCCTATCTGACAGCCCCCACACCCCGAATTACAAAAATTACAACTTTTTTAAGTTGTAATTAAATTATTTTTTTTGCAGTTTAACATTTTGTTTTTACCATGTGGGTTTTTTTTTTGTTTTTGTTTTACAACATTGTTGAAGGGGGGGGGGACTTGGATGAAATATCACGGGTCTAAGCAGACACCTGCCATCTCACCATTGAGATAAAGGAATTGAGGACACAGATTCTTAAGTTTCTTTCTCTGTAGCCTTAGCTGCAGTGAAGATAAATGAACAGGAGAGAGGCCCCTGTTCATTCATAAACTGAAGTATAGTAAACATAGTTTACTATGCTCAATTATCAATCAGTACTGATTGCTCAAGGTCTCCAATGCAGAAAAGGATGGGGCTGGTGAATCACATACGAGATAGAGAGAAAACAGGTGGCGCACACACCTAGTGCATTATCCAAGGTTTATTGTAGGAGTGAAAGAATAATAAAAACATACTCACAGACGAAGCATGTATCTTAAAAGCATAGAAAAATGACAATGGCCACAACGGCAGGCAAGGTGTTCTCACTGTCAGTGCGGTCAAATGGCTGACACGTTTCGGGGACAAATCCCTTTCCTCATAGCTGATGACCAACCTCTGATTCTGATGTATGATGAATGAAAAGTAAGAGCCTTGCTGTTGAGGCATGCTTCGTCTGTGAGTATGTTTTTATTATTCTTTCACTCCTACAATAAACCTTGGATAATGCACTAGGTGTGTACGCCACCTGTTTTCTCTGTATGCAGTGGCTGATTTCCCTGTCTGAGGAGGGCTGCACCCCTGAAGCATTTCCTTTGGTTGTTGCTGTCCTGGTACCCTTGGCTTCCATTTTGGCTGTGCATATCCTGAGGCACTGGAGAGTATATACGATATCTGGTGAATCACATATCTACAGGCCTCTTCCCCCACTCTCCATCTGCCTGTGTACCCACAGCAGCCAGCGGAAGAGGATGAGGGGGGATGAGGGAGGGGGGCTGAACACACTGGGAGAATCAGATGTAGGCAGCACGGGGGGGGGTTAGTATGGCGAGAAGGGAGAACAATTGCAGAGTGATGCTCTGTGTCTCTCCCTCCAGCAGCTGAAAGCCAGCGGAAGGGTGAAGGGGAGAAACTGACTTTGAACTGCTGGAGGAAGAGTCACAGACACAATGCATCGTTCTGTTTGTCCTCCCTTCCCACTGCACTGAGCCCCCTTGTGTGCCTGGACCCCTACAAGAGGCCTGGTGGTACCCTCCTATTGGCAGACCTGGTGTCACTCACCTGCCGGGTGTCACCCGGGTGCGGTGCACATTTCCCACACCCACATAGCAACGCCACTGCAGTTTTGTCTGAGGGCACTGCTCGAGGGGGATGAGCCATGAGTGCCAACAGGGGAGCCGAAAAGAAGATCAGGGCAGTTGTGTGCAAAATTACTGAACAGAGCAGGTAAGTATGACATGTTTGTTTAAAAAAAAAAAAAACATGAAGCTTTAGTATCACTTTGGCATACAAAAAATCAATGCATGGATTCATCCTGTCTTGTGTTAACAATTCAAGCAGGTGGTAATATATTGGTATAAGGTATTATTAATTACCATATACTAGGCCTTATAAAGCCAACAAAGTGTTATTTAAACAGCACTGTATACTTAAAGCAGTATTAAACCCAAAAACAAAATATTATATTTCAACTTACTAGTTATTAGATGTGGTGACTGCAATAGTTTTTTTCTTTTTTCTTCACGTGGTAGTCTGGCCAATAAGTATTTTCTTGTTTGAATCCCTTTGACAGACCACGCTGCCCAGCAAAAGTAGCAGTTAGAGACTCGGAACAAACCATTTAATACTATCAGGGGTGCTTACAAAAGTTCACTTTTATTTATTTTGGGATAAGGGTTTTACATGAATAAACTGTTGCTGCAGGGGCGGACTGACCATTTGGAAACTTGGGCACTGCCCGAGGGCCCGGCGGCAGGAGGGGGCCCCATGAGATGCCCTGGTACCTTTTTTCATAGGTTTTTTTGAGTTTGGGCAAGGACACAGGGGCCCCATGATCCCCTATTGCCCGGGGGCCCCATGAGTTGTCAGTCCGCCCCTGTGTTGCTGTAACTGCTGGCAAAGTGTTATCTGGAGTTCAACTTTTGATTTGTTAGTCAAGTCCATTTAAATCTCCTGCTACAGAGGTACTGAATTCACAGAGGTTCCGGTTAGTCAAATTTTCTTCTTGCAAAGGTCCAGATCTCATGTTTGTTTTATGAATCAGATCCTTCACATCACAATTCCCCTCCCCCTTTGAATCACAGCCCCCCTTCACATCAGTGTCATCAGTCCCCATTTCAAACCACAGTTCCCTCTTTCAAAGCACAGTCCCCTTCACAACACAGTCCACCTTGCAGTCACAGATCCTGCATTCCCCCCTTTCCCGCTCCAGACAAGACTACCACTTGGTCTGTGTTCAGACTGTTGTCTGCCAGCTAGTGATGCCTGTGCTTGTGGAGCTAACGCTGCCCTCCTCCCAGATTGACAATGCTGCTGTCCAAAGGTGTCTCTGTTACTCTTCTCTCCAGAAAGTCGATAACCTGACACAGGAAGAGGTTGATTTACTGGGGAGTGCAAAATCTGGCCATCAGCTTTTAATTACAGCTTTTTCAATTAAGCGTTGACAAAAAAACCTGGAAGATGATTGTTTTTCTGCAGAGCTGCATCAGACTTTGCACTCCCCAGTTTTAGTAAATCATCCCAAAGTGCGTTAATTGCCACTGCACAAGGTGCCACCACATTTAAGGATTGGTAAGCTGCAATATATTACATTTTTGTTTTTTGGTTTAATACTGCTTTATGTATTGTTGCTTACCATGTGCCTACAAAGTGGGTACTAAATAGCTGTATCTAACATTGAGTGTGTTTGGAAATTATGATAGGGAGGAACAAACAAAGGCTCTTCATGTAGTGTCCATGCCTGGCAACATGTCTTTTTAGCTTTTCCACAGAATTTTTCTGCGTAGCAATGCAAAGTGAATAACTATTACTATATAGTTCATTGGACTACTTGGTAAACCATTTGAGCACATCATATTGGCAATACCCTGCAGGAATTAATGAACATTCTCCTGCTTTCTAAGCTGCTGACCTTGCCAGATGAATCTCCAATTCCGGTTCATAAAACAAGACAAGGTCATGATGCATCACAGAGCTGTGTTCATGAAGGATGAATAATGATAATGTCCAAAATATAAAAATAACTTCCAGAATCTGCTTGCATTTATTAGGAAAGAGAGACATCTGGTGTTGGCCATTATAATTGCAACTGTTTCAACCACATCATTTTTGCATTTGGAACTACATGTAGCTCACCTTCAAAGAAATCCTGTCACAAAAGGAAATATGTTAACTGCCTTTTCTTAACTTTTCCCTTGAAAATGCTAGTTCTCTGGCTATCGTTCTAATGCTTTGGCTTCAGAAACAGCTGAGACAAAAGCCCAGAAAAGTTATGAAAATAAGCATTTCTTACTTTGTTCCAACTTGCTTGTTCCAGACCTGTGATGACAGACCAATAGGCAACTGGCATCTTCACACAGATGCCAGCAATTGCATCCCTTATATTTCTTTTAGGATAGGCAGATAGTTTATTGGAACATTATTTAGTAAAATCATCTAATTGTTCAGTTGGTGGTGATTCTTGCCAAAGTATACACTGAGGTCTATATGCAGATAAAAATTCACCCAGTAATGTATACATACATTTGTTTTGTGCTTTTTGAGGCAAAAAATAAATGTTGTTAGGCTTCCTGTGCTGGATGAACCTAACTGTTCTCCACCACCTCAGTTAGAATTTTATTCAAGCAGATCACAAAGCATAGCTTCTGAATCTCAGGACCAAAAAAGTAACAATATTATTTAACTTAACCACTTCAATACCGGGCACTTATACCCCCTTCCTGCCCAGGCGAATTTTCAGCTTTCAACGCTGTCGCACTTTGAATGAAAATTGTGCGGTCATGCAACACTGTACCCATATGAAATTTTTTATCATTTTTTCACACAAATAGAGCATTCTTTTGGTGGTTTTTAATCACCACTGAGTTTTTTATTTTTTGCTAAATAAAACAAAAAACACCTGAAACTTTTGAAAAAAACACTTCTTTGCTTCTGTTATAAAATATAGCAAATAAATAAAATTTCTTCATAAATTTAGGTCAAAATGTATTTTGCTACATTTCTTTGGTGAACATAATTTTTCTATTTTTTTTATTTTTTATTACATTATTTTTTCTTTTGTTACTATTTTTTTTCAACACACTGTGACCAAAGCAATACAATGTTACTATAGTAACATTGAACTACTCTGGGCAAGTGATCAGGATTTTTCTTTTTTTTTTTTAACCGCTTGCCGGCCTGCCACTGTGTATATACGTGTGCAGGGCGGCAGTGGAGCGCAAAAGCATGTTTTAAAACGTGCTCCGCGCTCCCGACACATTCGCGGGTAGGGGGCGCGCGCGCACGCTCCCGCCGACCCGCGGGTGACACGATTCGATCCAGGAGGGATCAATCATTAGATTTCAGCCAGTGATTTCTGGCTGAAATCACATGATCGGTCCCTGTCCTATCCTGTCCTGTGTTGACATTTGCACAGGGCAGGATATGATGTCAATCTTCTCGGCCTGGACACATTCCGTTCCAGACAGAGAAGAAGACATCCAAACAGTGAGTAAAACAATACACACTGACAGTTAGAACACTCTAGGACACATTTAACCCCCTGATCGCCCCCCCCAGTTAACCCCTTCACTGCCCTGTCACCAGTGTCACTGATCAGTGAAGCGATTTTTACTGATCACTGCATCAGTGTCGCTGGCGACTTCCGATAGTGTTAGCGCCCCTCCCAGATAGCGCCAGAATGCTCGCAAGTACACCAGTAATCCTGTTTAACCCCTTGATCGCCTCCCCCCCCCCCAGTTAACCCCTTCACTGCCCTGTCACCAGTGTCACTGATCAGTGAACCAATTTTTACTGATCACTGTATCAGTGTCGCTGGCGACTTCCGATAGTGTTAGCGCCCCTCCCAGAGAGCGCCAGATTGCTCGCCAGTACACCAGTAATCCCGTTTAACCCCTTGATTGCCCCCCCCAGTTAACCCCTTCACTGCCCTGTCACCAGTGTCACTGATCAGTGAAGCGATTTTTACTGATCACTGTATCAATGTCGCTGGCGACTTCCGATAGTGTTAGCGCCCCTCCCAGATAGCGCCAGATTGCCCGCTAGTACACCAGTAATCCCATTTAACCCCTTAATCTCCCCCCCCAGTTAACCCCTTCACTGCCCTGTCACCAGTGTCACCGATCAGTGAACCAATTTTTACTGATCACTGTATCAGTGTCGCTGGCGACTTCCGATAGTGTTAGCGCCCCTCCCAGATAGCGCCAGTTTGCCCGCCAGTACACCAGTAATCCCGTTTAACCCCTTGATCGCCCCCCCCCCCAGTTAACCCCTTCACTGCCCTGTCACCAGTGTCACTGATCAGTGAACCAATTTTTACTGATCACTGTATCAGTGTCGCTGGCGACTTCCGATAGTGTTAGCGCCCCTCCCAGATAGCGCCAGATTGCCCGCCAGTACACCAGTAATCTCGTTTAACCCCTTGATCGCCCCCCCCCCCCCCCCCCAGTTAACCCCTTCACTGCCCTGTCACCAGTGTCACTGATCAGTGAACCAATTTTTACTGATCACTGTATCAATGTCGCTGGCGACTTCCGATAGTGTTAGCGCCCCTCCCAGATAGCGCCAGATTGCCCGCTAGTACACCAGTAATCCCATTTAACCCCTTAATCTCCCCCCCCAGTTAACCCCTTCACTGCCCTGTCACCAGTGTCACCGATCAGTGAACCAATTTTTACTGATCACTGTATCAGTGTCGCTGGCGACTTCCGATAGTGTTAGCGCCCCTCCCAGATAGCGCCAGTTTGCCCGCCAGTACACCAGTAATCCCGTTTAACTCCTTGATCGCCCCCCCCCCAGTTAACCCCTTCACTGCCCTGTCACCAGTGTCACTGATCAGTGAACCAATTTTTACTGATCACTGTATCAGTGTCGCTGGCGACTTCCGATAGTGTTAGCGCCCCTCCCAGATAGCGCCAGATTGCCCGCCAGTACACCAGTAATCTCGTTTAACCCCTTGATCGCCCCCCCCCCCCAGTTAACCCCTTCACTGCCCTGTCACCAGTGTCACTGATCAGTGAACCAATTTTTACTGATCACTGTATCAGTGTTGCTGGCGACTTCCGATAGTGTTAGCGCCCCTCCCAGATAGCGCCAGTTTGCCCGCCAGTACACCAGTAATCCCATTTAACCCCTTGATCGCCCCCCAGTTAACCCCTTCACTGCCCTGTCACCAGTGTCACTGATCAGTGAACCAATTTTTACTGATCACTGTATCAGTGATCCGATAGTGTTAGCGCCCCTCCCAGATAGCGCCAGATTGCCCGCTAATACACAAATAATCCCGTCTAACTCCTTGATCGCCCCCCCCCCCAGTTAACCCCTTCACTGCCCTGTCACCATTGTATTTGACCAGTGAACAGATTTTTACTGATCACTGTATCAGTGTCGCTGGCGACTTCTGATAGTGTTAGCGCCCCTCCCAGATAGCGCCAGTTTGCCCGCTAGTGCACCAGAAATCCCATTTAACCCCTTGATCGCCCCCCCCCCCAGTTAACCCCTTCACTGCACTGTCACCAGTGTCATTGATTACAGTGAACAGATTTTTACTGATCACTGTATTAGTGTCACTGGTGACTTCCGATAGTGTTAGCGCCCCTCCTAGATAGCGCCAGTTTGCCCGCTAATGCACGGGATTTTTTTTACCAAAAACATGCAGCAGAATACATTTTGGCTTAAATTTATGACTAACTTTGAGTTTACGATATATTTTTTATAGCTGAAAGTAGAAAATATTGGTTTTTTTTCAAAAGTTTCGTGGTTTTTTTGTTTATAGCGCAAAAAATAAAAAGCGCACAGGTGATAAAATACCACCAAAAGAAAGCTCTATTTGTGTGAAAAAAAGGACGTAAATTTCGTTTGGGTACAGCATTGCATGACCGTGCAATTATCATTTGAATTAGTGCAGTGCCAAACAGCAAAAAAAGGCCTGGTCATTAAGGGGGGTAAATCCTCTGGGGCTCAAGTGGTTAAACACATTATGATTGCTAATACCAATGTATTTCATTGATATTTCCATCATTGTTATTGAATGAAACTGATTCATCCAGTCTTTTGTTATGATTAACTGTGATTGGGCAAAGCTGATCACATGATACAGATGGGCTGTGAATGGCCCTGTCTGTATCATGTGACTGCTTTGACCAATCACAGCTAACAACGCAATTGTATACAATGGATGGCATGGCAGGAAGCCATCCATTATAGACAATTTATATGTGATCTGCTGTGACTGGTCACAGCAGTCACATGACACTGGCAACGGGCTGGTGTAGTGATATGTCAATGGCTGTGTCTCGTGGACACAGCCGGTGACAAATCACGCCGCTGCGCGGCTTGTTTTGACAGGATGTCATATGACGCCCAGTCACAACAGCGAGTGTCCTGCGCAGCCGTCATTCTGCTATAGGCCGGGCGGGAAAGTGTTAATTTCTAATTAAAATATTAGCAAGGAAGTTCAACTATCACAGCCTTAATGTTTTGAACTGGTTTCCTTTAAATAGATAATAGCTAATAAAAATAGGCTATTGCTAACACCATACATATTTTGCATCAAACAATTAATTGTATGTAATATCTGCAGTTTCATTAAGATAATTTTAATGAAAGAAGTTTTCTTGAGGCCTATCATCATAAGGAGTTCCCCAAAGAGCCTTTAAGGAAAAATGGTTGCACTGTAATGTTACAAATGCTATGATAGCCAGTCTTGGTTTTTGAGCACCTGCTATTACTACACCATATTGAATTGTGTGTGTGGGCAAATTGTACTGTGGATCTTAAAATTGTATGGTTAAATTAAGCCTGAGCCCACTCTGTTATGGGTTAGGTGTGTATAATGAACAGACTGAAGGGTTGGGGGGTGTAGCACAGAATTCAAGGTTCGTAAGTGAATAAAGCACACATCACAATGATCAGGATTATGCAACACTAAGTGCTGGGACCAGGAGTATCTAATGAACAGATTGTAGGGATCAGAAGTGTGTAACACACTGAGTACAGGCAGGGCTGCCGATAAAGGGGTAGCTCCGGGTCTCATGTAGGGTGCCCTGGGCCCTTTCTTTGACGGGGTTCATCCAGCCCGCAGTTTCAAGTTTTTTAATGCACAAGTAACATGGCTTTTTCTTTCAGCTGGAACCTTCAGCACTGGCCCCGTGCATTGCTGCTCACAAGTCATTTATAAACACAGAAGCCTGGTTTCTGTATTTTAGAAGTGATGGCGATCCCAGTAGCACTCAAAACCCTCGTACTCTCCCTACATATACAACAGAGGAGGGATTAGGGCGGAACAAAGGAGGGGCCGGGATGGGACTGGATGGGACGGGACACACAGCTCTATCCTCACACCTGCAGCATCACCAGAAGCCTGCACTTGCAGTGTGACTTCCTACTGTAAGTTGCAGTGCATTGTTTTCTGTGGAGGAGAGAAGGGGTGTGTACTGGACAGGGAGGAGAGGAAATGTCTGAAAGAGGAAGAGTGGCACTCTGTACTAGGCAGAAAGGAGAGTACTCTGTACTGGGGGGGAGGGGGCAGAAATTTGGGGGGGGGGGCTTTGTACTGGGAGGAGAGGGGAATTGCAAACTGGTCTGTGAGATATGAACTCTGTATATAGCGCAATTCTCAACCCTGCACTCTGAATGTAACACAATCCCGAACCCTGCATTTTGTAAGCAGTGTGCTCCTGAACCCAGTGCACTGTATGTAGCACACTCCTGAACCCTGCACTCTGTATGTAGCACAGTCCTGAACCCTGCACTATGTACTTAGCGCACTATTGAACCCTTCAAAGTGTACTTAGCATACTCCTGAACCCTGCACTCTGAGTGTAACGCACAATCCAAAATTCTGCACTCTGAATGTAACACCAAATTCTGCACTCTGTATGTAGTACAATCCTGAACCCTACAGTCTGTATGTAGCACATTCCTAAATACTGTAATCTGTATGTAGCACAATTATGAACTCTGCACTGTGTATGCAGCGTACTACTGAACCCTGCACTCTGTACACAGTGCTCTGCTGAACTCTGCACTCTGTGCATAGTGCACTCCTCAACCCTGTACATAGCACACTCCTGAACTCTGCACTCTGTACACTGCACACTGCTCATCCCTGCAATCTGTACATAGAACACCGCTACATTTTGCCCTTTGTATGTAGCAGGCTCCTCGACTCTGCACTCTGCATGCAGCACACTGCTCAAATCCTGCACTCCACATGTAACACACTTCTCAACTCTGCACTCTATACATAGGGCACAACTGAATTCTGCACTTTGTGCATATTACACTGATGAACCCTGCACTCTGTATGTCAAGCACTCCTGAACTCTGCATTCTGTATGTAGCACACTGGAAGAGGGGGAGGTGTTGATGATGTTGATGGCAAGTGGTGTGATGGGGACTTACAGTTTCTGCACCTATTTTCTGAGAAAAAATTAGTACTTATTAGCAATTAATCTCTATTGATCACTCGATGCTCCAATTAATTGCTAACATAAGCTATTATTAGTACAGTGTCAGTGCTTTTTATTAGCACTGATCACTGTATTAGTGTCATTGGGATGTCAGTGGCAGTTAGTCAGTTCCCACCCAGTATCAGAATGCCCTCCGAATTCCCACAGTTGCTGATCGCCGGAATTACTAGTATAAAAAACAAATTCCAGTAAATATACTGCCATTTTTAGATGCTATAACTTGCACATAAACCACTTAATTGTATTTGGATTTTGTTTTTAGCAAAGACATGTAGCAGAATACATTTTGGACTAAATTTATGACGAAATTTGATTTTTTTAATTTTTTTTATTGGATATGTTTAATAGCAAAAAGTCAAAAATATATTTTTTCAAAATTGTCGGTCTTTTTTGTTTACAGCACACAAAAAAAACCAAAACGCAGTGATGATCAAATACTACCAAAAGAATGCTCTATTTGTGGGGAAAAAAGGACATAAATTTAATTTATGTACAGCGTTGCATGACCGCGCAATTGTCAGTTAAAGTAACGCAGTGCCGTATCGCAGAAAATGGCCTGGTCAAGAAGGGGGGTAAATCCTTTGGAGGGCAAGTGGTTAAAAAACATACACATTCGTTATTTATCACCAAGTGTTTGCTGGTGGTATTTTAGAAATATACAAAATAACAAATAGAGGAACACTGCACTGGCCAGAAAGTGAAAACTATACAATGAATCAGTATAAAAATGTTCTTCTCTGATCTCAGTAATGAAACACTTCATTAGAGGGAGATCATTTTGTGAATGAAAGCTCACTACAATGTAGTGTGCATTCTGGTGCAATGTTAGCCTGCAAAAAATAGCACCCAAACATACGCAAAACATAAATATTTAATGCATTTGGTAAATAACGCATGTTTTTAGTGAATTGACTACTTTTGAAATAAATACCACATGAGTAATTTTAACTCAAAAATTCATGCGGTATTTATCTCATAGTGAATTGACCCTTAAGTCTAGTATATGAAACTTTCCCACTTCCTTCAAAGTAGGAGTAGGAAACAAAAGCTGGCAAATACCATTTCATAGCAAGATGGAAAATATATACCATCTTTGAGTTAAAATCAAGAGATTGCCTACGTACAACTTTTTCATGGAAGATCTTAAAGTATGGCTCAACTGCTAACAGTACCTGCAATTCTGAAATTCACTTTGGTGAGAACATAGCAAGGAGAAATGAGATTTTCAAAACTAAGATCCCCAAAAATACGGTCTTAATTGGATCAAACTGTGGAGAAGTCAAAGCATTCAAAACAAATGTCAGACAGTATTTTAATAAAATAATAATAAAAATGTGAAAAATATACAAATCACAAATAATAGCGCAAACCAAATCACACAACTAAATATAACCACCACCAAATAAATGCATATTAATAGTGCAAACAAAAAAATCAATAAATAGGGAATCTCAATATAGTCCATTCAAAAAAGTCCATATAAACATGATCCTCAGTAAATGAAGTAATGAGATCCTCCTTCATAAGCAATGTGGTATTCAGTGCTCAAAAACACCCCATCAAAAGGTAGACCTCAACTATGAGAGACAAAATGAGGAAAAAAATCCAGACAATCACATTGGCTGATTTGGAAAGAATTTATTTGCAAATTATGGTGGAAAATAAGTATTTGGTCAATATCAAAAGTTAATCTCAATACTTTGTTATATATCCTTTGTTGGCAAAGACAGAGGTCAAATGTTTCCTGTAAGTCTTCACAAGGTTGGCACACACTGTTGCTGGTATGTTGGCCCATTCCTCCATGCAGATCTCTTCTAGACCAGTGGTGTTTTGGGGCTGACGTTGGGCAACACGGACTTTCAACTCCCTCCAAAAGTTTTCTATAGGGTTGAGATCTGGAGACTAGCTAGGCCACTCCAGGACCTTGAAATGCTTCTTACAAAGCCACTCCTTTGTTGCCGGGGCGGTATGTTTGGGATCATTGTCATGTTGGAAGACCCAGCCACGTTTCATCTTCAATGCCCTTGCTGATGGAAGAAGGTTTGCACTCAAAATCTCACGATACATGGCCCCATTCATTCTGTCCTGTACATGGATCAGTCGTCTTGGTCCCTTTGCAGAGAAACAGCCCCAAAGCATGATGTTGCCACCCCCATGCTTCACAGTAGGTATGGTGTTCTTTGGATGCAACTCAGCATTCTCTCTCCTCCAAACACGACGAGTTGTGTTTCTACCAAACAGTTCTATTTTGGTTTCATCTGACCACATGACATTCTCCCAATCCTCTTCTGGATCATCCATATGCTCTCTAGCAAACTTCAGAGGGGCCCGGACATGTCTTGGCTTAAGCAGGGGGACACGTCTGGCACTGCAGGATCTGAGTCCTTGTCGGCGTAGTGTGTTACTGATGGTAGCCTTTGTTACGTTGGTCCCAGCTCTCTGCAGGTCATTCCCTAGGTCCCCCCGTGTGGTCCTGGGATTTTTGCTCACTGTTCTTGTGATCATTTTGACCCCACGGGGTGAGATCTTGCATGGAGCCCCAGATTGAGGGAGATTATCAGTGGTCTTGTATGTCTTCCATTTTCTAAATATTGTTCCCACAGTTGATTTGTTCACACCCAGCTGCTTGCCTATTGCAGATTCAGTCTTCCCAGCCTGGTGCAGGTCTATAATTTTGTTTCTGGTGTCCTTTGACAGCTCTTTGGTCTTCACCATAGTGGAGTTTGGAGTGTGACTGTTTGAGATTGTGGACAGGTGTCTTTTATACTGATAACAAGTTCAAACAGGTGCCATTGATACAGGTAATGAGTGCAGGACAGAGGAGCCTCTTAAAGAAAAAGGCACAGGTCTGTGAGAGCCAGAAATCTTGCTTGTTTGTAGGTGACCAAATACTTATTTTCCACCATAATTTGCAAATAAATTCTATTCAAATCAGCCAATGTGATTGTCTGGATTTTTTTTCTCATTCAGTCTCTCATAATTGAGGTCTACCTATAATGCCAATTACAGGCCTCTCTCATCTTTTTAAGTGGGTGAACTTGCACAATTGGTGGCTGACTAAATACTTTTTTGCCCCACTGTATCCAGCATTCACCAAACAGACTTCAAAGGACGATCCTCATGTGTTGGTAATTACTCAGCATACTACTATGTATCCAGCATATCACCAAACAAACTCCAGAGAAGATCCTCTCATATCCAGATTAGCACATGTGGGTAAAGAAAATACTCGCCATAGTGCAGTATCATCCAACAAATTTATTGTCAAACAAATCACACTCACAATGAGCAAATAAAAACAAGGCGTTTTGTTATATCAGAGCTCCAGTCTCTGCATCCTGTGTCTCACCAGCCAGCCCGCATTCAAGATGGTAATAGCGCGATCATGTGATCCGGACACGTGCATCAGCATGAGTAGTGACGTCACAGGAAGGCCACACGCTGACGCGTTTCGTCCAATTACTTCTTCCGAGGGATCATGTTTATATGGACTTTTTTGAATGGACTATATTGAGATTCCCTATTTATTGATTTTTTGTTTGCACTATTAATATGCACTTATTTGGTGGTGGTTATATTTAGTTGTGTGATTTGGTTTGCGCTATTATTTGTGATTTGTATATTTTTCACATTTTTATTATTATTTTGAGTTTTTTAATAATAGCAGCATCCAGTGAGTGTATTTCCTCTCTTTATTATATTGGCGTAATGATGTTGGTATAATAGAAGTGTTGTATTTATTGGAACATTTCTTTGGTAACTAACTTTTTAGTGATTGTATTTTAATAAAACAGATCATTTGGCTTGTCTAACGTTTAGAAGTGCCCTTACAAATTTATATAATGAGAGGGTTTGACAGCCATTGGTTGTCAGTCATAGCCAAAATAGCAGAAATGTGTATTTTAATGGTATTGTGGGCAAAATCTTTGTCCACTCCAAATTGGAGAAAATCCAGCTTTCTCATAGTTACTCTATATCCTGTGAGCCGACCTGCTTTGAAAATGAGCCCCCTGTCCTGGAGACTAGAATTTGTAGTGACATTGATACAGTCCCTGGTAGAGGCCTGACTTTGGACCAGCAGGGTTCCACATGACTCTTTTTGACATTCACCTACCATCCAAAATTCATAAGCTGGCACATAACTATTTTTCAACGTGGTAAAAGCTGTATTAGAGACTTTGCTACCACCAGACAATGATCAAGAAAAAAGATTTTGGTGAATTTTCTTTCACCAAATAAAACCTAATGGAGCCAAGAGAACCTTCCAAAAGGTTCTGGGAGCAGTGGAAAGCATGTTCCACATTCTCTGCCCAAACTTTTAGGGACCTGGCCACTGAAGTTAGAGCAACAGCTTGTTTGGCAGTAGCTCCGACCACTGAATATACTTTTTTTATGGGCCCCTCTTTCCATAAGGTTCTTAAAGGTGACAACTTTATTTAAGGGTAAGCTTATGTTTCTTGCCAACCTCATCAGTGCTGCATCTACCTTGGGATCCATCCCCACCAATTCCTAATCCCCTAGGGACAAGGGATATACCTTTTGGCAACCTGGTACTTATGGTGACCCACTCATCTTCTACAATCCTTTACATCTGTAATTAGTGGCTGTTTCTTAGGGTAAAGATAATTTTTCCTAACTTGTTTGGGTTAGTCCACCTCATCTTCCCAAGTAATCATATCCTTAACAGTATCTATAAATGGAGAGCCTAATGCAAAATCAAAAGCATGATCTTCAGCAATCTTACCTTTTTCTGAGCGATCTATACCAGAAAAATAATGCTGAACAGAATATCTTTGTTCCTCTGTCAAGGTGGAGGGTAAAAAGATTTACTCTGTGAGGCCCTAGAAACATAAAAAATTACAAAATACTTTCCACTATTGCCTGAAAGTAAAAGAAGCCAAGAAGTCTAGGAAACAAACAGAAATTAAATTTCAGAGCAATTGAGAAAATTTGTAAAGCAATAAGGGAAGGGGGAAAGTAGTAAAAAGAATGGTCCATCTAGATGCAGTATATAATGGTCCATGGCAGCTATATTATGTCAGCAGATACACAACCCTCAGGCTCAGGCATTCATCAACCATTTAGGATACAAAATCGGGCCTTTACAAAGGAAAAGACAAGGACTGAGCTGGAATGTAATGTTAAAGGAATAACGTTATTAAACCTTCAGCATTTTTAGTTTAACACACTGAGCACAATAAAATAAACTCTCCAGTAAGCTATTTAAATTCTTACTGCAGCGCTTCCAGTTACATTGGCTCCTGCACAGTGCGCTGCTTCCCTGAATTTCTGGTTTTCACAGGAAAGAGTTAATAGTGGACAATACAGTCTCAAGTCTGTTAGCTTGGATAAGGGAAAGGGTTGGAGGAGAAGAAGAGGGAGTGCCTTGCCATCCTAGGACAGGGCTGTGTATTTCTATTGATACAGTTCAACTCTAGTCCCTGCATGCAAGAGTGGCTTCATAGGATGCTGCAAGAGAAAGAAACCACCCTGAAACAAGCAACCTAGGGAAGCGATCATAACTCCAGTTTAAATTGAAATATAGGCAAGGATTAAAAGATAAAAAAGCTGCATAACCAGTACATGCTTAAATTAGATCCTGAAAGTGCTTAAAAGGGAAAAAAGATACACACAGGTGCTGTCCATGTGTCAAAATGAACATCTCCTGCCTGGAGATAAATCTTTATTGGCTTGGTTAAGAAATTGTCTTTGGGTTCTTGTTGAGGGGGCCACACCTGCATGTGCTAACATGGGGATGTTCCAGGAAAGGATGTTGGATTTGTCCTTGTACACAACATGAGCATAAGACAAATATCACGTTTGAAAGAAATGTATATATTTTTTGGTTTATTTTAGGCATGAGGAAGATGTGCAGCATTTCAAAGTTATTAGAGACAAATTGGGGAATTACAGCTTATGGACTGAAAAGTTCAAGTCTATCAATGAACTTGTTGAATATTACAAAACCACATCCATTTCTCGACAGAAACTAATCTTCCTTCAAGAGGAAGGGTCATCACAACCACAGGTATTAACATGTTTTATATAATAGTTATTCATAAAATTCACAAATGTATAAGTTAAGGCAAAACAAATGGCTGAATTCAAAGTTGAAATACATATGTGAACATTTTTCACTAGCCAACGATTTTTACTTTTGTTCAGCTATTCTCAGGAGTTACATGTTCTTTTGGGCACCATCAGGTTGGGCAGCTTCTAGGGTCACCTTTTACCCCCACCTGCAGATTACTTACCAGGATATAGGCTCACAAAGTTAACATTAACACAGCAGTATAAAAATCCTTATTTTCAAAAAGGTGACAGTTATTTTCAGCTCCAGTGGGATTTGAAAAATTTCAGTTATATGGCTGCAAATAAATATTCTTATCCTGTGTTAAAGCTGTGTGAAGTTAGTCTCATAACTAAACATTACCCCCTGGTGAGATTTTCCCTTCTGCTTCTGTAAACCTGTCTTTCCAACTCCAACACTACCAACTCCCATGCAATAGAGTGTTCCATAATGTTAAAATGGAAAAACAGACACATCACACCATAAGATTGGAATTCACAATTAATTTATTCAGTTAAATGGTGCAAATGAAGATGCTCCACTGCTAGAGACACCTTATATAATTTATTGTAGGCCTGTCCTGTGATGCAACATTACTGGATCCAAGTAGTTAACTTTTTACACAATCAAATTGCTCACCTCTGATGCTGAACCCTAATCAGTGTGTTTTTGGACTCTTTTCAGACCCTGATGCTGACAAGTACCTGACAATATTTTTGCAGGAAACCCTTTTTAGCACCAGAAGATAAGAAAAAACTAATGGCACCCGCACACGGGTACGCATTTCTCTGTGTGGGTGGTGTGGCTGCATGGATTTTCATGCAGATCCACAGCGGCACCACCTGCACAGATGTGAACCTAGCCTTACTAAGTGCATTTTATTTAATGAACATTTCCCAGTATCTATTTCCTATGTAAATATTTTGTCTTCATTTTATCCCTGATAAGGGAGCACCTCTGAGCCCCCAATATGTGCAAAATGTGTTGACTGCATCTGCGAGTTTTGTTTGAACCATTTTAATAGAATAAATTCATATTTAATTTCGGTCTTATAGTGTGGTGTTCTTTTTTTATATTTGGCATTCTGACTTCCCAGTGTCAAAACACATCAGATCACCAATTTCATACCACCCTATAGAATTACACAGTTGCACAGTTGGTGAGGCTGAATAAAGACACCAGTCCATCCAGTTTAACCCATGTAGGTGAGTGCATGTAAATACCAATTCCCATATCCCTGAATATTACGTTAGTTAAGATGCTCATCTATGAATTTTGAAACTATCAACACCTCTGATTGTTCTTACTGCTCTGACCCCCTACACAGCTTAAGGTTAAACTGCTTCTCCTCCATTTTCATTGAGTGGCCAATTTCATTGAGTGGCATTGAGTGAGATTTTTTTCTAAAGATCTAGCACCATCTACCTACTCCTCCAGTAGCCATGGTGTTTGCATATCCATTTTCACCCTGTTATCTAGAGAATAATGAGTAAGTTGGGAGTGAATGCAGCCTGAGGTGACCTTTTTTTTTTGCTCACACACATGCTGCCCCTGCACTGAGAAGCCTAAAGCTGGCCATACATGTGTAGATTTTTGGACAAGAATATTCATAAGAAAACTTGTATGAAAATTCTTTGAACATTCAATGAGTGGATGAATGTCGTTCGAAAATTGTCTTTCGCTTTTAACATTTGATTTTAAACCAAATGTAATTTCTGACCAATAACTACATGCACTGGCTGAAAATTTGTTTGATTGAGATAAATTTTCCTTCCTGCTCCTTCGAATTTTCTTGTCATTGCTGTCAAAAACAAACATTGATTTGACCCCACTAATGGTTAGAAAATCAAATGAATATTCTTGAAACTAAAATTCTTGAACGAAAATCTATACATGTATGGCCAGCTTTAGTCTGGGCAGGAAGCTCCGTAATGAGTGGATGAATTACCAGTTACCAGGCTCAGGATGAAATAGGGTGGATACTCTGGTTTCAGTGTTGCTCCTTACATTAGTGCCAGGAAGGATTTTTATTATTTTTTATATATGTGTAACTTTCCATTTATTTATTCATTTTTCACTGTGCAAACTTCTTATGGTTCATATGATTTTATGATTGTCACTAGTTTCAATGGTTTTATTTATACACATATATATATATATATATATATATATTTTTTTTTTTATAGACCTTTCGTGTTTACTTACACTATATCGATTGCCCCTGTGACTCCTCCACCTGCACAGGGGAGTGTCCAGGACGGCCCATGTGACCTTTGGTTTAACTAGTAGTGAGCATATAAAAGAGGGAGCAGACATTTGGTCAGTTGGCTCTGAGGAAGAGGCAAGTCCTCGAAATGCGTCAGCCTTTTGGATGTCTAAACTCCCTATTGCGGACTGTTACTCAGCGCGGTGTTGATCCAGCTGTTCTTTTATGATGTGCCTTGACTATATTGTCGTTTGTGAGTACAACACCTACTTTATTATTTTTTTATTAAACATTTTTTATGGTAATGCACTAGACCTGTGCGCCCTCTTTTTGTTCTTTCCCCATTCAGTATATTTGGATTCCCCCGGTCCATTTGAGGGCAGCAAGGTGTGCATGTTCCAGGACATTTTTAATGTGGTTGTAGCATCGAGTCCATCCCCAAGCGCAGGAGCATTTGTGTTTGCTGGTTCTTACATTAGTGCCACCTGAGGCACTTGGGTCAACTTGCCTCATGGCAGGAATGCCCCTGCAGACAATTATGATTAATAATTAAGCGCAAACATAGGTGTAGGTTATATATGCTTGTTAGATATCCATTCAAAATGAATAACTGTATTTTTAACTGGAAGATAATGTTTGTTTTCTGGGAATTCCACCTACAGTTTTCATTACTGTTAAAAACCTAGGTCATCTCCCAAAACCGTTATCCTTCCATTTTTGTTTTTAATTTACTTATTCTTTGTCTTGCCCTTTACCTCTAGCCTGCTGTTTGTGCCAGTAAAAATCAAGACAAAACTGCATCTGAAATCATTAAGGTAAATAGAATATCACGTTTGTTAATTAAATACAAACAAGAAATAGACAAATCTAATGACAAAGCTTACCTTTTCTCAGTACTCTGAATATTTTTTTACATTGACTCTGATCACTGTTGAGCCATGCTTTTCATACAAACCAAGCGTATGGTTCTTAATGCACTGGTCTTTGTCAAACCACAGACCTCAGTTTTAAAACTTGGTGAGAAAAGTTAAATAGAGCTCTGCTTGAATGAAATTGTGCTCTAGGGGCAAACAAAGTTAAAACCAGTTAAAAAAAAAGATTCAGTTTAGGGAATTAGCTATACCAGGCCTAAGAAAATATAACATGAATAGGTCTAAATCTTTACAGTATATATACCCAGACAATGAAGTTCCTCAAAAGATTATCAAGAAAACATCCTGATCTATGTACCACCATACCACATGGAACTTTAAAAGTTGTCTAAAGCTGGCTATACATGGATTGAAATTCAACTAGTTCATCAGGGACCAGTTGAATTTTGATCCGTGCGTAGCCCTCTCTGTTCATCAGAAGTCGGTCCTTAGACCGGCTTCCATTGAATGATGAAATTAGATTTTTAAATGTTTTTTACTGGACATGTTTAATAAAAAAAAAGTCAAAAATATAGCTTTGTTTTCAAAATTATTGGTCTTTTTTTGTTTATAGCGCAAAAAATTAAAAAACGCAGAGGCGATCAAATACCACCGAAAGAAAGCTCCATTTGTGAGAAAAAAAGGACATAAATTTCATTTGGGTGCAGCGTTGCATGACCACGCAATTGCCAGTTAAAATAACGCAATATTGCAAAAAATGGCCTGGTCAGGAAGGGGGTAAATCCTCTGGAGGGCGAGTGGTTAAAGGTTAACTTTATTTTTAAAATAAACATCCTTTATTGTAGCAGCCCTAGTACTAAGTTAATGTAAGTTACACAAGTTTTGAAGCAAACCAGGCTTAAGCTCTGTAACTAGTATAAAACAGTTGTTCCAAAAATTTGAGTCTCCCCGTAAGTTAAAAGTAACCATGTCATCCATGAGTTGTAATGCAACCCAGTGCATGTTCTGTTCTGTGTATAACTTTTTAGTGCAACTGATTAAGGGTAGATACTGTTGTGTAAGACATAAGCAAGTTGTTTTCTTTGGAAGCCCATATTCTGGATCTAAAGAAGCAGCTGGCAACAGTATGGATCATTAACATCTTGGAAAGGAGTTTGGACCTTACACATCAGGTGCTGGCAGGGGTCAGTATGGAGAAAGGTGGAGAAGTGGAGGGACAGGATCCACTGGTGATTACCTAGGTTATAGGGAAAAGTGTTAGAGAACCTAGTCCGGAATTGATACACCCTAATAAATATGCCCAGTTTCATGTCATTTAGGACATCCGTTTAGGAGAAGCATTGTTGGAGCAGAATACCTCATCTAACTGTCAAAGGATTGACTATGTCAGTAAGTTTGATAAGAGGTATATAAGCAGGGATAGACATACACTGATGACAGGGGACTCAGTAATTTAGGGGACAGTCAGGCTAATCTGTCACAAAGACCGAAAGCAATGCACAGTCTGATGTTTAGCGATTGGATTATAGACAATGTAGAATGGGTTCATAGATTGCTGGTTTAGGACTGGGGAAGATGCAGCTGTCATGGTACATATTGGTACAAATGACAAAATTAGAGGAAGATTGAGTATCCTAAAAAATCTCAGCCACCAAGCTTAAGAAAAAGATCTCCAGGAGTAGTAACAGGAATTAAGGGAGGAGCCTGGACATGGCGCCAAGCGGGAGATGAATGTGAGATCTCCCGGCACCAGGCATCTCCGATGTCCCTCCTGGAATGAAGAGGAAACCCCGAGGGAGCTGCCGCCGGGACCTACCTAAGCGTGGGTATGGTTCCCTGGGGGTGAAACGAGGTCCCTGCGGTGACAGTGGTGGAAATCATGGCTGAAGGGAGGAGAGAGTGGAGGTCCCTGACAGCCTGAAGGAGCAGCGCGGACCCCGAGGGGTCATGTGACACGCCGCAAAGGAGTCCCGGCCGGCCCAGAGGAGTAGCAGAACACACCCGAATCAGTCGGGACCTTGGTGGATACACTGAGGGAGCCCCCCCTGAAGGCTCACATCACTGGACATTGAAGTGGCTGCCCCACTCACCCAGGAGAGAACACTGGAGGAACGTAGCATTCGATGTGGAGGAAGAAGGGGCCAAAAGGGTGAGTGAGAGACTGATGTGATGGAATTTTAGTGAAAAAATCTTATTGAGTGAAATGGGTAGTAAAATTGAGGGGGGACGGCACCCACGGGACTCCACCTAGATGCACTTGTTAAAAGAAGAAGCAGAAGGAAGATAAATTTAAACAGAGAGGATCCCCAAATGGTTCTGGAGACTGACAGAGGTCCCAAGGAAGGGGGAGATAAGGAGTTAAAGAGAGAATAATAGAAAAAATTACAACATTATGAAAAATAAAGCGATAAAAGGAGGTGGGTCAAAGGCCCCCCAGACAAGCTCAATTAAAAAATATATATACCACAACAAGAGAAACAGACCCCCGAGAGACAAGAAATAAGCGGTAGAACTGAGACTGAAAATAGTAAAGGAGAATGTACTAGACTATCCCTGGAAATAACAAATATAAGTCAAGACATTGAGGAAGGAGATTTAGGAAAAATAGCGGATTCAGAGAACATAGAAGAAAAAAATAAAAACTTACAATTGCTCACTAAAATAGAAATGGCAGATATGTTTAAAGGATTATAAAGGTCAATAAAACAGGAGATGGCGAAACTGCATAAAGATCTAGGACTGGTATTATCAAGAGTGGAAGAGACGGAGGAAAAACTGGATAAACATGCCCAAGCCATGTTAAACATAGAGAGACGGTTGATGGCAATGAGAAAAGAACAGAGAAATCTGCTATATAAATTGGAAGATCAGGAGAACAGGGACAAAAGATGCAACTTAAGGATACGCGGTTTGAGGTTATGAGAGGATGGGAGGGGGGAAGGGGATGGGGAGGGGGTAGGTAGGTTAAGACTTCAGCATAGATTGTCTTCAGTGGTTTTCTTACAGGAGACACATTTGGGGAGAGAGACAAACGTGGAATTAAATTCTAGATACTATCCATTGTGGTTCTATGCAGACTCTACAATTAGAAGAGCTAAGGGAGTGGCAATAGGATTTGCGAAAAATATAAGGTTTTAGTTGGAGGACAGATTAGTGGATCCTGAAGGGAGATTTCTGTTTTTAAAGGGAAGATTACAAGAAATAGATTGTACATTAGCAAATATTTATTGCCCAAATAATAAACCGGAGATATTCTTAAAAAACACTCTGACAAAATTAATGGATTTCAAAAAAGGTGGTTTAATTGTGGCGGGAGATTTCAATCTTTGCATGGACCCTCAGATAGATATGACATCTCCTGTGGAGAGGAGAGTAGGTCTCTGAGATCCTTGAAGAAAATTATATTTCAATGTCAACTTGTAGATATATGGAGAATTAAGCATATGAAGGACAGAGACTATACGCTTTACTCTCATGCACACAAGATGTATTCAAGATTGGACTACATATTGCTGCAACATCAACTTAGTGAGTCTCTGGTCAAAGTAAAATTAGAAGTAATGTCAATATCAGACCATGCTCCTGTTACAATGAAATTACTATGGGGAAAGGAGTTTAACCACTAGCCTATAGGACACTTATACCCCCTTCCTGCCCAGGCCAATTTCCAGCTTTCAGCACTGTCACACTTTGAATGACAATTGCGTGGTCATGCAACACTGTACCCATATGAAATTTTTATCATTTTTTTGTGACAGATAGAGCTTTATTTTGGTGGTATTTAATAACATCTGGGTTTTTCATTTTTTCTTAAACAAACCAAAAACCACAGAAAATTTTGAAAGAAAGTTTTTTTCTTAGTTTTTGTTATAAAATTTTATAAATAAGTGATTTTTCTCCTTCACTGATGTGCGCTAATGAGGCTGCACTAATGGGCACTGATAGGCTGCACTGATGGACAATGATAGGTGGCACTGATGAGGAGGCACTGGTAGGTGACACTGATGGGCATTGACAGACATCACTGATGGGCACTGAAAGGCAGCACTCATATATGGCACTGATAGGTGGCACTGATAGGCAGCGCTCCTGGAGCCGTGCATGCATGGTGAGAATGGGAGGACGTCTTATGACATCCTCCCAGAACGAGAGAACCGCCTTGCGTCCGTCATTGGACTGTATGGCGGGCGGGAGGTGGTTAAGGGGGGAAAAGTATGGAGGTTAAATGAGACACTTCTCCTGGATCAAGAGACGGATCAAAAAATTTTAAAAGAAATAGAGCAATTTTTTGAAGAAAATGATACAGGAGATGTGTCTATAGCAACAGTGTGGGAGGCTCATATTGCTTATATTAAAGGAATCCTTATTGCTATCGGAGCAAAGAAGAAAAGGGAAAGAAGAGAAAAAATGAATGGGCTTCTCAGGGAACTCTCTGAACTTGAATAGAGAGTAACAAAAGAGATTACAGAGAGGGTAATAAATAAAAGAGAAAAACTAAATAATTTTCTGGAAGAAGATAAGAGAAGAGTATTTAATAAAATGATAAGTGAGAGATATAGATGGGGAGATAGGCCAGGAAAGTATTTGAGGGCTCAGAGAAAAAAAAATCTAGGAACTATATAGAAAAAATAAGAGACCCCAAAGGAGAATTGGTGTACTCCACTAAAGACATCGATAGGGTGTTTAAAGATTATAGCAATTTATATAATATTACTCCCCATAGTTCTACAAATAATGATGGAATAGGAAAAATGGAAAAAAGACGGATATATTTAAAAAATGCAGGATTACCGAAAATAAGTGAGGTACAATTAAAATCCCTAGAATCAGAAATAATGCAGGAAGAAATACAATTAGCATTAAAAAGTACCATGGCTGGGAAAATCCCAGGGCCAGATGGATATACAGTGAGGTATTATAAAAAATATAAAAAACTATTAGTACCTAAATTAAGGATATATATGAACGCATTGGGGGGAGAAATGGAAATGAGGCAGGAATCCCTACAAGCACATGTAGTTCTCATTCATAAAGAAGGTAAGGATGTTACCCAATGTTCAAGCTATAGACCGATTATCTTTACTGAACACAGATACTAAATTATATGCAAACATTCTTGCTAACAGGTTGAAAGACCTAATGCCTGAATGGATACACATAGATCAAGTGGGCTTTGTTCCAGGGAGAGAGGGTAGAGATAACGGATTGAGATCTTTGTTCCTCATCCAAAAAAGCAGAAATGAGAAAACCCCTGCGGTGGTGCTCTCGATCGATGCCGAAAAGGCATTTGATAGGGTAGACTGGGGATACATGATGGATACACTGGAAGTACTGGAGATGGGAGATTGAATGAGAGAATGGATAAGGAAGTTATATAGTTTACCCTCTGCCGCAATTATGGTTAATGGGGATTTATCAGAGTATTTCAGGATGTTAAATGGAACAAGACAGGGATGCCCTCTGTCTCCACTATTATATTTTTTGTCATTAGAATCTCAATTGTCTACAATAAGGAATAATGTGGATATAAAGGGAATACGGATAGGAGACACAGAGCATAAGGTGCTAGCTTATGCGGATGATATGTTGTATTATGTGGGGAACCCTAGGATACCATTGCCAAATTTAATGAAATCACTGATAGAGTATGGGGAGATATCAAACTTAAAAATTAATCCAACAAAAACAGAGATCTTAAATATAAACCTTCCAAATAGTGAGAAAAAAGGATAAAAGAGGAATTTCCCTTCGTCTGGAGAGAAAAAGAATTAAAATATCTAGGAATAAAATTAACTGCTTCCTCCAAGAACTTGATACAGAACGAGATTAAGGATGAACTAAGGAAATTAGGAGGGGGAACCCCGTCATGGAAAGGTCATTTGTCATGGAAAGGTCATAAATTTGATAAAAATGGTGATAGTTCTAAAAATCTTATATAAATTTCAAATGATACCAATTAAACTACACGGTTACACTTTTCTCTTCTCTTTTGAGGACATGGATCTCCAGAAAGGAATAGGAAAATGCAGAGCAGAGGTGGTGGGGGGGTTGGATGGGTGGTATTTAGATAGGAGGGTGGGGGGGGTGTAGGGGGGGAAGAAAAGGGGATCCGATAAATGTACTGAAAATATGTCAATGTTTTTAAAAGAGTATGTTTGTACAATTTATTTCCTTGAAAAATCAATAAATATTTAAATGAAAAAAAAGGAAAAAGAAAAAGATCTTCAGGGCAGTATATTTTGAAATACTTCCTGTTACACAAGCCACACCAGAAAGGCAGAGGGAGCTAAAGGGCCCCACAAGTGGCTGAGAAACTAATGTTTGGATTCCTTGAGGACAAGCCTAATTTTCAGTTGGATATCGACTCTACTGTAGAGATGGATTGTACTTAAATGGGGTTGTAACATAAATGTAAGATTCGGGTAGCGGAGATGTGAGGTGATCAGTAGAACTATGTAATCATAGATCTAGTTTAATTCCATGTTATTGAAGACAAGTGTTCAGCATTCAGTCAGAGACATATGTTCAGCAATTAGCATCTGAAAGGACAGAGCAGATTCTAGGCTGGAGGGGACACCTAGATGTCAATAAAACATCACCTATGTAGCCAGACTTTGCCACCTTCTTGAAGTCTAAAAGAAGAGCTCCAGCCATTTTGGCTTTGGGAAGCAGGAGGAGACCAGGAGAGGGCTCCGATCGGTCTGCCAGCTATGACTTATATCCACAGATCAAAAGAATATATTTCATCTCTCATAAAAGCTAAAATATTAGTTGCAGATAGATGAAAATATTTCCTTCTGATTGGACACACTGTAGGCTACATCTGCATGTAAAACTGTATTTGTAGCCTCTGTAGAATCCCAGAGAAACGCAGAAACCGGTTATATGGCACCTGATTGCGACAGCTGAACAGTGATTAATACTGTCGCGATGGGACTGATGCAGTCCAATCGACTTAGGGCACTTCAGAACCCAGAACGTCCTGTGGGCTGGTACAGGAACACCCCCCAGGGTTGATTGGTCAAGGGCTAATGTCCAGCCCATGTCCATATTTCAATAAATTGAGGATCCTGAGATATGAACGGTGTGATTCGTACGGAGCTGGTTCTATTTGACTGACAAATCACAGACTTTCTCTGACTTGCTCCAGTCACAGGATAACTGTTGGTAAAAGTTGTATTTCTGTTTATATTCCTTTTATTTTATAGTGAATAGCCAATTGTGTGTCTTTTTGTATTTTCTGTAACTGTTTTTTCTTTGTACATATTTTATGCACTGCCCACTTTCTGGATATTAAATCATAAAATTAATAAGTGACTTCTGGGTACTTAAGCTCGGGCTCATATCTCCGGACAGATTGTTGTATTGTAGTGTCTGTGCTCGGGTGTGTCAATTGCTAGACTGCTCTCCAACCCTTAGAGTGCACCAGATTGTATATAAGATTCATATCCGCCTGTGTGTGTGGTCAGCCAGCTGGATTGGAGTGGAGTCTCCCTCTAGTGGTGGCCAGAGGTAGTGCGGGCTGTGAAAGTGTATCACGGCCAGTCTTATATGCTCAAAGTCCCCCCCATTCCCTCTTACCCCAAGTCATGGCCAGACGTGCATGCCTCGGTTAGCTGGTCACCGTGGGCATGCGTGTGCGGTGTGGATCCGTGACAGATTGGTGGCAGCGAGCAGGATCTGCTTAGTACATTAGTGCATGGTTTATTCATTTATTTCCATGTACTAAAGGTTGGAAGCTTGGTAGAAGTGATTGACCTACAGAAGCTCACTCAGTGCATCATTTTTGTTTTGTAGAAGACATACTTGGCTATTTGCTTCCCAACCCCTCTTGTTTTTCTTTTCTATCTTTTATTTTGGCAAAATGGCTGAGACAGTAATCAGCTACATGAAGCAAAGTCGAGATGACCTGTGGAATCTGTGTCAGTCCAGAGACATGCCGACCACAGGGGGCCAGACGAAGGAGCAAATGATATGCGCCCTGGCTGAGAAAGACAAGGAGGAGCAAGCCTTGGCTATAGAGTCCCAGAATGTGGCTCTCAATACCCCAGAGGAACAGCAGCCTTCCCCGTCACCGGATGTGGATGGTGGTGACATCTTGGAGGACCAACTGGAAGCCCATTCGTTGTCCCTGCAAGCTGATCTACAACTGCTGGGCCCAGTCAATGAAACATTACGCTTCCAGTTCATTACGCAGCACTGGGAAGCAGAAGACAGGCGAGCAGCAGCAGAGCGGGAAGCAGAGGACAGACGAAAAGACCGGGAAGCAGGGGACAGGCGAGCAGAATGGCAACATCAACTGAAGCTAGCAAAACTCCAGCTGCAACAGAACAGGTCTGCTGGTAACGCTGAGTCCAGGGAAGAACAAATACACAAAAATTCCCTGGATAAGTTCCCCACCATGGACCTAGCTGGTGATATGGACACTTTCTTACAAGGATTTAAAAAGGACTTGTCATCAGTATCTCCTGCCCAAGGGGCAATGGGCACAGTACCTCATATTGGGCTGAAAGGCAAGACCCTGGATGTGGTTGTGAGTCTTCCAGAGGGCCAAGAAAGGGACTATGAGGCTCATAAACAGGTCATTGTTAAACGGTATCAACTCATGCCAGAGGTGTACCGTAAGCATTTCAGGACATTGCATCGAGGTCCTAATTACAGTTACATGGACCTTGTTTGTAGTCTGCGCACTGCTTTCCGACAATGGCTAAAGGGACTGTCCATAAGCACCTTTGACACCCTACAGGAGCTAATGATTAAGGACCAGTTCTACAGACATGTCCTTTTGAGGTCCAGCAGTTTGTACTGGACCGAGATCCCAAGACAGTGGATCAAGCAGCAGAAATAGCTGACTTCTATGCGGCTAACAGAATAACCGTCACCAGGAGGACAACTGCACCCAGCTGGAAAGGAGGAGACACAACCGGACCCTCTTCTCAGGACAGCCAGAGGACCAAGGCACCCAGACCTTCAGGAGCCACCCCAACTGGGGATACCCGGAAATGTTTTTTGTGCCACCAGATAGGTCATCTTAGTGTACCCTTCCCTGAGAAAAAGAAGGCTGCCCCACCACCTACCAAGACAACCTGCCAGAGTTGACTGTTTTATGTGCTTCCAGGAATACCTTAGGGCTCTCCGATAACCAGCAGCCTGTCACTGTGGGTGACAAAGTTACTACCGGCCTAAGGGACAGTGGAGCGGAGGTGACTTTAGTGCACCCAGAACTGGTGAGCCCTGAGGATCTTCTTCCTGGTAAGACCATGACTATAAAGGGTGTTGGGGGCATCAACCCAGCTTTCCCCATGGCCTGTGGTTATCTAGACTGGGGAGCTGGGAGAGGAATGAGAAAAGTGAGTGTAACAGATGCCATTCCCACTAATGTATTATTGGATACTGACTTGGGGCGGTTGGTAGCCCCTTATGAGCCATATCCAGCCCCCCTAGAACCTACATCACCACATGAGGGCCTGGACTCATGTAAAATACTGTTTGAAGACTCCATGAACATTGTGGATTCTGGGGAGGGTCAGAGGGTGGGATGACTGTGTACCAGGTCCTGGCTGTAGTGGCTCTCTGAAGTCAAGGCCTGGAGAAGAGCTTAAAGTCACAGAGGACTCTGCAACTGAAAATGTTTTATGTGATGCCAAATGTAATGACATGTACAAGGCAGACCTTCCCTCTGCAGTGGTGACTTGAGGTGCCCACCAGTTGGCCCACGGACCAATCGTTGCCCACTGCTACAGAGGAACTGATCTCAGGGGTCTGGCTGAAGGACCGCCAGTGGTGAATGGCAGGATGAGGTTGTATGGGCAAAAGGAATTTGGTTTTGTACCCATATGTAAAGAAACAGAATGTTCTTCTGAAGTTCTCGGTGAAAAGGCACATAGTGTTTCAGTAAGTCTTGGTAAAGACCAGTGTTGTGTGCCTCTATCCCCTTGTGGGATGAAGTTTTCTTTTGTTTGCTCCCCTGTCACCACAGATAACAGTAGTGCCATTTTGGATCTTGGGCTGTGGAGCACAGAGGAGGGACCACAGGGTGAGGGTTTAAATCTGACTCAACCTGACTCTACTCCTTCAGTAGCTGTGGCTGATGGCACTGAGTTTCCAGAGGCTGATAAATTTGATGCCAGCCCAGAGGAACTCAGGTGTGCCAACAGATGCTCTGCTGAGGACGGGGTAGAAGTGTGTGACGTGGGTTGGAGGAAAACCCCTAGTGAAATCCTTTCATTCGTAACTTTCCCCTCTGTCACCACAGTTGTGGGTGCTGCCAGTGCAGAATCATTTGTGTGTGTTGCAGAGGGAAGTCTACAGGATGTTGGGGCAAATTTAGCCCAATCACTGTCTTCCACCTCAGGAGCTGCAGCTGACATCATTGAGTACTTCCAGAAACTCAGGGGTTGTGCTGACCAGTCTCTGGCTGAAGGAGAAAGAGCAGAAGTGTGGGAGACAGGTCAGAAGGTGGAGGCCCTGGTATCCAAGCCATGGAACCAGGTCCAGATCACCCAGGAATGACCTTATGCCAGGCCCAAGCATCTGGGTGTTGCAGCTAATAGAGAACCACCAGATGACCATGGCCAGTGGCTGAAAATGATGAGAGCACACAATGACATGTTTGCCTGTACCCTTCCAGTAGGTAGTTGGTGGCCAGTGGATGGAGTGGATCTGCAGGGCGATCTGCTGGCCAGTTGTGATCCAGACCCTTTAGGATCATTCCGAGAGCTGTACAGTAGCCCTCGCCTATCTGCAGGAGGACAGGCTGAATTGTCAGCGGTGCCAAGTTTAGTTGGGAGAACTTTCACCCCCCAACCTAGGAAACCTTCCTGGCAGATGCGTTAGCCGACCCGTTTAGGCTCAGCTATGCATCATCTAGAAGGGAGGAGATGTAACCTAAATGTAAGATTCGGGTAGCTGAGATGTGAGGTGATCAATAGAAATATGTAATCATAGTTTAATTCCATGTTATTAAAGAAAAGTGTTCAGTATTCAGAGACATATGTTCACCAATTAGCATATGAAAGGACAGAGCAGCTTCTAGGCTGGAGGGGACACCTAGATGTCAATAAAATGTAACCTATGTAGCCAGACTTTGCCACCTTCTTGAAGTCTAAAAGAAGAGCTCCAGCCATTTCGGCTTCGGGAAGCAGAGGGAGACCAGGAGAGGGCTCAGATCGGTCTGCCAGCTATGACTTATATCCGCAGATCAAAGGAATATATTTCATTTCTCATAAAAGCTAAAATATTAGTTCCAGAGAGATGAAAATACTTCCTTCTGATTGGACACACTGTAGGCTACATCTGCATGTAAAACTGTATTTGTAGCCTCTGTAGAATCCCAGAGAAACGCAGAAAATGGTTATATGGCGCCTGTTTGCAATAGCTGAACAGTGATTGATACTGTCGCGATTGGACTGATGCGCTGGTGGCGGAAATTCTATCCCTGACTTGGTGATTCAAACCGTTCCTGGTCTAATCGACTTTGGGCACTTCAGAACCCAGAATGTCCTGTGGGCTGGTACAGGAACACCCCCCAGGGTTGATTGGTCAAGGGCTAATGTCCAGCCCACGTCCATATTTCAATAAATTGAGGACCCTGAGATATGGACGGTGTGATCCGTACGGATCCGGTTCTATTTGACTGGCGAATCGCAGACTTTCCCTGACTTGCTCCAGTCGCAGAATAACTCTTGGTAAAAGTTTTATTTCTGTTTTTATTCCTTTTATTTTATAGTGAATAGCCAATTGTGTGTCTTTTTGTATTTTCTGTAACTATTTTTTCTTTGTACATATTTTATGCACTGCCCACTTTCGGGATATTAAATCATAAAATTAATAAGTGACTTCTGGGTACTTAAGCTTGGGCTTATATCTCCGGAGAGATTGTTGTATTGTAGTGTCTGTGCTCGGTCACAGAGGTGACTTGCCACGCACTCAGGCTAGCCAGCTAGATGAAAGATGCTGGCTGCTGCTTATTTATATAACACAAGTATGATTTTTTTATTTCCAGCTATGATATATAGATCTGAAAATAAGAGTAATGGTCTTAGCTGTTGTAATGCTATGTGTAGAGTCCAAACTCTGGTACTCCATGCCCACCAGAGCCAACAGCACCATAAATTGATCAAAACATAAATAACCTCCCCATCATTTATTATTATTATTATTATAATACAGTATTTATAAAGCGCCAATAGTTCGCTCAGCGCTGTACATTACAAAGGGGGACAGAACATGTGACAGAACAATACCAATACAATGCAAAACATGAGGGGATCGAGGGCCCTGCTCTTTCAAGCTTACAATCTAGGAGATTTATCATAAAACTAGAATTTTTAATGTCAAACAACTTGTCTTTGAGCCACCACTCCTTTACAGTCGGTATAGTGATTACCATTTTTCAGATTTTTTTTAAACTTACATTACACACAGCTGTCTTAGGTGATAACTGAGACTTAACACCTGACCTGTGATAATTTAGGATACAAATTTTCTTAAAGTGGAACTAGAGGCAAAACTTTCATTTTAGATACTGTAGAGCAAGGAAGGGTTATAACCATTGTCAGATGTTTCACTGTCTGTGTCCCACTGCAGAGATTTCCTTTCACTTCCTGTCCCAAAGCCAAACAGAACGAGAGGAAATCTGTGCAATTTAAGGGAATTCCTTGGGGTTATAATCCCTCTGGACTCTATCCAAAAAATTAAATTCCTCTAATCTTCCCTCATAGCTGAACTCCTCCATGCCTCATATCAGTTTGGTTGTACGTTTTCCAGTTCCCCAATTATCCTTTTTGTGAACTGGTGCTGAAAACTGAACTGCATATTTCAGATGAGGTATTACTAATAAAAAATTATATATCTCTGTCTCTCTAGAGTCTATACTAAGGATTTTGCTTGCTTTGGAAACTGCAGCTTGACATTGCATGCTATTATTAAAGGGTTACTAAACCCACAACAGTAAAATCAGCCTGTATATGCAGTAAAGCATGCTTGTTATACTCACTGTGGAACCTAAGGGGTTAATCCTCTGCATTGTGTAAAAAGGCCATTTGATCCTTTCTTCTCTGTCCCACCCCTTTTTAAAGCAACCACCTCTTATTTTCTGATGAGACAGACTGAACCGGAGGCATTTGCACATGTTCAGTTTGATGTGTATTGCTAGAGAGTTTTTTCTTTTCTTGGGAGAGTGCATGGGATCAGCACAGGGCCAATCAGCACTGGTCAGACACAGGTCAGGGGTTCTGCATCCTCCTAGAGCAGAAATAAACTCATCCTACAAGCTTTAGCTAGTGCTGCGCTGGACACAGATAGGAGTCACAAGACTGCTCTAACTTTTGATGAGAAAAGGTATTTAGCAGTTTATTTATAAAATAATTGCACTTCCATGTTCTGTGTACTGTGGGAGACCAGATATAGTGAATGCAGGGTCTGGAGTTTAGTAACCGCAGCTTGGCATTGCATGCCATTATTAAGCTTCTGATCAACTAGAACACCCAGATCCTTCTCCACCATTGATTCCCCCAGTTGTACTCCCCCTAGTATGTATGATGCATGCATATTCTTAGCCCCCAAGTGCATAACCTTACATTTATCAACATTAAATCTCATTTGCCACATAGTTGCCCAATAAACAGTGCTTTGAGGTCAGCCTGTAAGGACATTATTCCAGTGCATAGCTTGGTGTCATCTGCAAATACTGAAATAGTACTTTTAATCCCAGACCCTATATCGTTTATTAATATATGAAAAAGTAAGGGTACCAACACTGAACCTTGGGGTACACCACTAATAACCTTAGACCATTCAGATTATGAATCATTAACCACTACTCCTTGAATACGATCTTTTAGCCAGTTTTCTATTCAGTTATAAACTGATTTTTCCAAGCCTGTAGACTTTACCTTACACATTAGCTGTGTGTGGGGAACTGTGTCAAACGCTTTTGCAAAATCCAAGTATACTACATCCACAGCCACTCCTTTGTCTAAGGTTTTTGCTTACCTCCTCATAAAAAGAAATCAGATTTGTTTGACAACATCTGTCTTTCATGAATCCATGCTGTTACTTAAAATATTTTTTTTGTAGCAGGAACTTCAACTCATCTATGTGGTCTTTTGTTAAACTCTCCAGAATCTTCTCGACTATAGAAGTTAAACGAATAGATCTATAGTTACTTGGTAAAGACTTTGATCCCTTTTTAAATATAGGCACCGCATTGGCCTTACACCAATCCAGTGGTACTATGCCAGTCATTAAAGAGTCCCTAAAAATTAGAAACAATGGCTTTGAAATGACAGAGCTCAATTCTTTTAGAACATGTAGGTATAAGCCATCTGGTCCAGGTGCTTTCTTCACCTTTATGCTGTCTACATATTTCTGGACCATATTAATTTTGAGCCATTGTGGATCATTTGGGGCTGTGTCAATATCATCCCCATTATGGACATGAGCTCCCCCATGCTCCTTTGTATACACAGAGCTGAAGAAGGTATTTCATAAATTTGTCTTCTCTTTGTCCCCAGTCACCCATTCTAGATTATTTTGAAAACGGTTTGCATGCTCAGACCTGACCTTTTTACTATTAATATATTTGAAGATTTTGGGGGGTTTGTTCTACTTTCTGTTGCAATGTGTCGTTCATTTTGAAGTTTTGCGTCCTTGATTTCCTTTTTACATATTCTGTTATATTCTTTGTAACATTTAAACGATAATAGTGTTCCTTCATTTTTATATTTTTTTTAAAAATTTCTTATTATTTATAGCTTTTTTTAACTTTGAACATGAGCCACATAGGTTTTATTTTTAGCCTTTTAAAACTTATTCCCCATGGGAATATATTTTGCAGTATGTGTTCACATACTATACAGTTTTGAAGAATTCTGATTTCTGTTCTGTGTCCATCACCAATATTCACCCTCATCCTTAGAAAATTTTCTCTCTTAAATTTAATGTGTTACTAAACCCAGGAAACTGCATTCTCTATATCTGGTCTCCCACAGTACACAGAGCATGGAAATGCAATTATTTTGGTAAATATAACCTGCTGAATACTTTTTTCTCATCAGTAGTTAGTCTTCCTGTGACTGCTATCAGTGTATAGCAGAGCACTGGTTAAAGCTTATAGGAGAAGTTTTCATTCTTCTCTCACTGTCCTATGAAACTGCAGGACCCTTGACCCTGTCCGGGCAGTGCTGATTGGCCCTGTGCTGATAACATGCACTCTGCCAAGAAAAAAATAACTCTTGCAATACAAACCAAACTAATCATGTGCAGCTTGCACCCAAGACTCTGTTCTATCAGGAGATGAGTCGGGGACAGTGGAAGAAGGGGAGGTTCAGAGAAAACAAGATTGAACATCCTTTTTACACAATGCAGAAGATTAACCCCTTAAGTTCCACAGTGAGTATAACAAGCATGCTTTACTGCATATACAGATTGATTTTATGGTAGTGTTTTTATCTTTCCACTATGTGTTTGTGGCTTACAGCTTACATTAAATGAATTATGGTTACTTCTACCTAGATGTTCTTTAATATGAACATTAGTAATAAGCTCTGCATAGTTTGAGATTGCCAGGTCCAGCAGAGCATCATTTCTAGTTAGGACCTCTATGGACTGTACCATAAAATTGTCGTAATAGGTGTATACATTTTTGCCTTTTACCTGTTCCAGCAGTGCCATTACTACAGTTAATATCAGAGTAGTTAAAATTGCACATTATTATCACTGTCCCAGCCCTTGCAGCCCTTTCCATCTGTGCAAGGAGCTGAGTCTCCACCTCCTCATTAATGGTCGGTGGCCTGTAACAAACTCCAATGATTAACTTTGAACTATGCACATCTATATGTGCTTCCACCCATAATGTTTCAGCGTCATCACACTCTCGATCAACTAGGTCCTCTTTCACACTCGCTTTGAGACTCTCACATAGAGATAGACACTGCCACCTTTACATTTTAAGCTGTCTCTCTGAAAGACAGCATAGCCAGGAATTTTAGTAGCTTAGTCATGTGCGAAATGAAGCAGACTTTTGGCATTTGTGAACAAACACTTTAATTTATTAGCACATTTTGCTCTTGTGTTTTTTAGTAGTACAAATAGTACTATAATAATTATTATTATACAGGATTTACTGTATGCAGCATCAAAAGTTTGCTCAGCACATTATATAAAGGAGACAATACAGCAACAATACAGTTCAATACACGAGGGTTAGGATGACCATGCTCCTGGGAGCTTACAATCTAATAATTTCCAGTGGTACTGATCGCTGGTGTAGTGCTTTCCAGGCTCTTTTGGAAAAAAATAATAAATGCACATTTTTTACCTGCAAAAAAATGTGCATTTATTATTTTTGTCCAAAAGGTGAACGTATCCTTTAATGTGCTAGTATGCACAGCATACTAGCACATTATTAAGTGTTCTTGCAAGAACACTTATTGTTATCTCACATATATATTCTTATTAAGTGTTCTTGCAAGAACACTTATTGTTATCTCACATATATATTCTTATTCTTATTAAGTGTTCTTGCAAGAACACTTATTGTTATCTCACAAATATATTCAATTCTTATTATAGCCAAATTTGCCACGCTAACTCCTCCCACAGTTTTTACACTACAAAGACAAGTAATATATCAAAACGTGCGGATTGTTCCTGATCGGATTGCTATGGTGAAATTTTCCCATAGGAATGAATGGAGCAACTAGAGTGGCAGCAGAGAAAAGCTAGAGTGTGGAAGGAAAAATCAGAACATGATTTCTAAACTGCCATCACTCTGTCATTTTCAAGCCCACCTACACATATCTTATATCAAAACGTTCAGCTAACCCTGTTGTCACTAAAAATGTTCACGGCTAAGCCATACTCCTGATAGTTTTCACAATATGACCATTTGTTTGCAACTCACCCCTCCCATTGACTTTCATTGAAACTTCACTCACAGCCACCTGAAATTTGAAGGGACATTTTTAAACTGCGACTGTGCCTTCATTTTTAATATTTCAGAGACATACTATACATCAAAATGTAGCTCTGGTTCTTGTTATTCTCACAATATGTAGCATTTATACTTTTAAAACTACAAGTGTTTGAAGATGGCAATCGCCAGTTAAGTTGGCAAGTTGGAGCAGTGTGTTTACGAAAGCCCTTCTCACCTTCCTGTGACTGACTGAGTTGCTATAGCAACCAAACATGACTCAGGAGGCAGCTGAGTCACCAAGTTGAAATGCATTTGTCACTCTCTCAGGCTTGCCATGTGCACTGCTTACATTTCATCAATCACTTGGTTAGGGTTGGATGCAAGAACACTTCACACAATTTCCCCAGAAATTGTACATTTTCTAGTCTCACATATATATTCTTATTATAGCCAAATTTACCACCCTAACTCCTCCCACAGTTTTTACACTACATAGACAAGTAATACACCAAAACGTGTGGATTGTTCCCGATTGGTGTGCTAATACTTGGTGGAACATTTCACCGAATGCTTCACGAAATATCGCCATTTTTGTGGTGAAATTTGTCCCATAGGAATGAATGGCGCAATGTTCAAAACTAGAGTGGGAGCTGACAAAAGCTAGAGTGTGAGCTGAAAAATCAGGACATGATTTGTAAACTGCCATTACTCCCTCATTTTCAAGCCCACCTACGCAAATCTTATATCAAAACGTTCAGCTATCCCTGCTGCCACTAAAACTGTCCAACTAAGCCATAGTTCTGATAGTTTTCAAAATATGACCATTTGTTTGCAACTCACGCCGCCCATTGACATTCATTGAAACTCCACTCTAGACACCTGAAATTTGAAGGGCAATTTCTAAACTGCGACTGTGCCTTCATTTTTAATATTTCAGAGACATACATCAAAATGTAGGTCTGGGTCTTGTGATTCTCACAATATAAAGCTCTTCGCTGTAGGATTTATAGTTTTAAAACTACAACCGTTTGAAGATGGCAACCACCAGTGAAGTGAGCAAGTTGGAGCAGTTTATTTTTAACAGCTTTCTCTGCTCTTGCTGTAGAGTGAGTTGCCATAGGAACCCAGGTATGTGAGCAGCCAGTAGAGAGACAAAAGCTACTCCACCCACTCCAGTTGTAGACTACTGGTGGAGGCAAGAACACTTCACACAATTTCCCCAGAAATTGTAGATTTTCTAGTTAAGTGTTCTTGCAAGAACACTTATTGTTATCTCACATATATATTCTTATTTTTATTATTATAGCCATATTTACCACCCTAACTCCTCCCACAGTTTTTACACTACATAGACAAGTGATATACCGAAACGTGCGGATTGTTCCCGATTGGTGTGCTATTACTTTGTGGAACGTTTCGCCGAATGGTTCACGAAATATTGCCGTTTTTGTGGTGAAATGTGTCCCATAGGAATGAATGGTGCAACTAGAGTGGGAGCTGACAAAGCTAGAGTGTGGAAGGAAAAATCAGGACATGATTTGTAATCTGCATTTACTCCCTCATTTTCAAGCCCACCTACACAAATCTTATATCAAAACGTTCAGCTAACCCTGCTGCCACTACAAATGTTCACGGCTAAGCCATAGTCCTGATAGTTTTCACAATATGACCATTTGTTTGCAACTCACGCCGCCCATTGACTTTCATTGAAACTTCACTCACAGCCACCTGAAATTTTAAGGGACATTTTTAAACTGCGACTGTGCCTTCATTTTTAATATTTCAGAGACATACTATACATCACAATGTAGGTCTGGTTCTTGTGATTCTCACAATATAAAGCTCTTTGCAGTAGCATTTATATTTTTAAAACTACAAATGTTTGAAGATGGCAATCCCCAGTGAAGTTGGCAAGTTGGAGCAGTGTGTTTAGAAAAGCCCATCAGCTTCCTGTGACTGACTGAGTGAGTTGCCATAGCAACCAAAGATGACTCACCAGGCAGCTGAGTCACCAAGGCTGGACTGTGAGCTGCAAAATAAAAGTTGAAATGCATTTCTCACTCTATCAGGCTTGCCATGTGCACTGCCGAATGGTTCATGAAATATCGCCGTTTTTGTGGTGAAATTTGTCCCATAGGAATGAATGGCGCAACTAGAGTGGGAGCTGACAAAGCTAGAGTGTGGAAGGAAAAATCAGGACATGATTTCTAAACTGCCATCACTCCCTCATTTTCAAGCCCACCTACACATATCTTATATCAAAACGTTCAGCTATCCCTGCTGCCACTAAAAAAGTTCCCGGCTAAGCCATAGTCCTAATAGTTTTCACAATATGACCATTTGTTTGCAACTCACGCCACCCATTGACTTTCATTGAATCTTCACTCTAGACACCTGAAATTTCAAGGGCCATTTTTAAACTGCGACTGTGCATTCATTTTTAATATTTCAGAGACATACTATACATCAAAATGTAGCTCTGGTTCTCACAATATGTAGCATTTATACTTTTAAAACTACAAGTGTTTGAAGATGGCAATCGCCAGTGAAGTTGGCAAGTTGGAGCAGTGTGTTTAGAAAAGCCCCTCTCAGCTTCCTGTGACTGAGTGAGTGAGTTGCTATAGCAACCAAAGATGACTCACCAGGCAGCTGAGTGACCAAGGCTAGACTGAGAGCTGCAAAATAAAAGTTGAAATGCATTTCTCACTCTATCAGGCTTGCCATGTGCACTGCTTACATTTCATCAGTCATTTGGTTAGCGTTGGATGCAAGAACACTTCACACAATTTCCCCAGAAATTGTACCTTTTCTAGTCTCACATATATATTCTTATTATAGCCAAATTTACCACCCTAACTCCTCCCACAGTTTTTACACTACATGGACAAGTAATATACTGAAACGTGCGGATTGTTCCCGATTGGTGTGCTATTACTTTGTGGAACGTTTTGCCGAATGGTTCATGAAATATCGCCGTTTTTGTGGTGAAATTGGTCCAATGGGAATGAATGGCGCAATGTTCAAAACTAGAGTGGGAGCTGACAAAAGCTAGATGAGAAATCAGGACATGATTTCTAAACTGCCATCACTCCCTCATTTTCAAGCCCACCTACACAAATCTTATATCAAAATGTTCAGCTATCCCTGCTGCCACTAAAAATGTCCACGGCTAAGCCATAGTCCTGATAGTTTTCATAATATGATCATTTATTTGCAACTCACGCCACCCATTGACATTCATTGAAACTCCACTCTAGCCACCTCAAATTTAAAGGGCAATTTCTAAACTGCGACTGTGCCTTCATTTTTAATATTTCAGAGACATACTATGCATCAAAATGTAGGCCTGGGTCTTGTGATTCTCACAATATAAAGCTCTTCACTGTAGGATATAGTTGTAAAACTACAAGTGTTTGAAGATGGCAACCGCCAGTGAAGTGAGCAACTTGGAGCAGTTTGTTTTTAACCTCTCCTCTGCCCTTGCTGTAGAGTGAGTTGCCATAGGAACCCAGGTGTTTGAGCAGGCAGCAGAGTGACAAAAGCTACTCCGCCCACTCCATTTGCACACTACTGGTGCAGGCAAGAACACTTCACACAATTTCCCCAGAAATTGTAGATTTTCTAGTTATTATTATTATCATTATAATACAGGATTCAAATAACGTCAAGAGTTTGTGCAGCGTTTTACAAAATGAAGGTAGACATTACAGTTACAACACAATTTGGTACAAGAGGAAACAGAGGGCCCTGCTCGTCAGAGCTTACAATCTTTAAAACAAAGCCCTCCAGCGGCATGCTGTCACTGCTGACAGGGCTTCCATCTTCATTTAGTCTCACTTCCAGGTTCTTGGACTCTGGAAGTTTGAATGGCCAGGCCACGATGATGTCACTCCTGCACATGCACACCGGAATCATGGCTGTGGTACAATGCTATGAATTAATGGCATACTCGATGTGCTGTCAGTTCAGAATGCAGTGCTCATGCATCGGTGATGTCACTGGCTGCTTCCAATGTGAATATCTCCTAATACAGTGAATGCCTGCATGTTTAAGATACATTCACTGTACCTACGGGTAAGCCTTACTATAAGCTTACCTTTTCATTGGGGTGCAACCTATATGCTAGAGATGGTTTGCACGTAAATGGAAGGGGGCATGCTGTGCTAGGGGAGAGGTTTATGGGAAGGCTGGAGGAGTATTTAACCACCTCCCACCCGCCATATAGTCCAATGATGGGCGCATGGTGGTTCTCTCGTTCTGGGAGGATGTCATATGACGTCCTCCCATTCTCAAAAACCCACAATTATAGTGAAAAGATCAAAACCCAAAGAGATTACCCAAAAAATAAAAAATATCAAATATATATAAAAGAACAAAAATAAATAAAGTCCCAATATGCAAAGTGTCCAAATAATGTGTCCAAACAAAGATCAATTTCTTGATAGGAAGACACTTCCTACTCCACTGAAGAAGATGCAAATCAATCACAGGTGCTCTTCAAATACCTCAAAAAACAAAATCTCAACATAGTATATTACCTTTTAAATCCCAGAACTAACGTGCCACACGTGTATCATGCAAAAAAAACACTCCAGTGTCACAGCACTCATGTGAGAGAGAAAAAAAAAAATTAAATTTTAAATATCACTGCAAACTATATATAAAGTGCATAATTACCCTAAAACAAACAAATTCCAGTTTGTAATCAACCACATATGTACAGAGTGTCCTTAGATTGGTATCCTCTTGTTCCTCAGGACCTCACAAACAGACCAGGAATCAGTATGTGAATTATAATCATATATAAAATTTATTGTAGCCACTTACATATAAAAACGATAAGATCAGCAAGACAGCATCCAACTCCTCATGCCCAGTATGCGATCCTCTTTCCGTGTGTAGAGGGTCTCCCGATCACCAGGTAATTCCCCCTTGCTACTCCTATCCAGCACTATCACTTTGTAGCTCTGGGGGACACCTGAAGTGCACCATTACTCTCCAGACCTCCAGCACACAGGGATTCCAGAATCCAAAATGGCTGCCGCAGCACTTCCGGGAACGTCACGTGCGCTGGACGCGTTTCGTCTCTTCTGGACTTTGTCAACAAGGATACGGACATAAGGTTCCAGTTCTTTAAGTACCCACTCCTAACCTGGTGGAAATACCTCAGCAGCCATCTTACAAAGTGGAAAATTGAGATGAATGACTACCACAGCTGATATACCATGCTAGATAGTCATCCCCACCCCATAGCTCTCATCCCTAAGTTAACCTCAAGCCATACTTCAGTCCCAAGGATAATTAAACCACCTGCAGCCATTTTGGAAACTGAAAGAACAATTTTAAATAACCATAAGGTCGGGGGTAACACCACCCCTTCACCATTGATTACAAAAATCTACAAATAATAAAATCATTCACAAAAATTATAAAATATTAAAGAATATAAGAAGTACATGCTAAAAAATCTAAATTAAAATAAAAATAAAATAAAATGAAAATTAAAAAAAAAAAAAAAAAAAAAGAAAAAAATTATTAAAAAAAAAAAAAATTAAATTAAAATTACAAATCAGAAATAAAACAATTTAAATCCAAATCAATATTAAGACCCCTAGGTTTCAAGGTATTAAGTTTAAAGATCCAAAAAGTTTCATTACGGGATATTTCCTGTACTTTATTACATCCCCTCCAATGAGTATCAAGAATATCAATACCACAAAAACTCAGAACACTAGGATCCGAATTGTGAAAATCACGGAAATGCTTTGAAACACTATGTTCCTTCCTTCCTTTTTTTATGTTCCCCACATGTTCTTTAAGTCGAATTTTAAGATCTCTTTTCGTTCTACCCACGTATTGGATTTTACAGGGACATTCCAACAAGTAGGTGACATACTTCATATTGCATGTTATAAACTTCTTGATCATAAACTCCTCCCCCGTAACTGTAGATTTAAACGTGGAGATCTTTTTCACTTTAATACCAGTCGTTTTACATATCCTACACTTCCTACATGGGAAGAAACCTGTTAATCTAAACATCCGTGATTTTCTAGGGGGGGAGATAATCCCTTTTACTAATAGGCCCCTCAAGTTATCACTTTTCCTATATATAAACGAAGGTTTCTCAGGTAGCGTCTTGGCTAGAATATCATCTTTGTGTAACATCGGCCAATATTTTCCAATGACATTCTCCACTTCCCTATACTGGCAACTAAATTTGGAGATAAAAGCATATTCCATTGAACTTTTCCCCTCCCTCCTTTTTTTCTTAATATTTCTCTTCTCCTTCCCATCTCCTAAATACTTTCTACTTACTGCATATCTCATCTTCTCTAGAGAATCCTGATCATACCCTTTAGCAACAAAATGTTCCTTAATATATTCTGACTGTACAATATAGTCTTCCAATCTTGTGCAGTTTCTCATAATACGAATAAATTGGCCCTTAGGAATCCCTTGAATCCACAAAGGATGGTGACAACTACTAGTCGATATAAATCCATTCTTGTCGGTATCCTTAAAGAACGTTTTGAAGCACAATCTATTCTCATACTTGAAAACATGTAAATCCAAAAAATTGGCCCATTCCGTACTACTACTAGTGGTGAAACTCAATCCCAATTTGTTATTATAAATATTTTCCAAAAAGATCTCAAAGTCAGATTTATCTCCTTCCCACACTATCAAGATGTCATCAATATAGCGCCTCCAGACTTTGAGACCCATCCAATTTTTGCCAAAAATCTCAGACTCCTCCCACTTGGCCAAAAAACGGAACCTTATGTCCGTATCCTTGTTGACAAAGTCCAGAAGAGACGAAACGCGTCCAGGGCACGTGACGTTCCCGGAAGTGCTGCGGCAGCCATTTTGGATTCTGGAATCCCTGTGTGCTGGAGGTCTGGAGAGTAACGGTGCACTTCAGGTGTCCCCCAGAGCTACAAAGTGATAGTGCTGGATAGGAGTAGCAAGGGGGAATTACCTGGTGATCGGGAGACCCTCTACACACGGAAAGGGGATCGCATACTGGGCATGAGGAGTTGGATGCTGTCTTGCTGATCTTATCGTTTTTATATGTAAGTGGCTACAATAAATTTTATATATGATTATAATTCACATACTGATTCCTGGTCTGTTTGTGAGGTCCTGAGGAACAAGAGGATACCAATCTAAGGACACTCTGTACATATGTGGTTGATTACGAACTGGAATTTGTTTGTTTTAGGGTAATTATGCACTTTATATATAGTTTGCAGTGATATTTAAAATGTAATTTTTTTTTTTTTTTCTCTCACATGAGTGCTGTGACACTGGAGTGTTTTTTTTGCATGATACACGTGTGGCACGTTAGTTCTGGGATTTAAAAGGTAATATACTATGTTGAGATTTTGTTTTTTGAGGTATTTGAAGAGCACCTGTGATTGATTTGCATCTTCTTCAGTGGAGTAGGAAGCGTCTTCCTATCAAAAAATTGATCTTTGTTTGGACACATTATTTGGACACTTTGCATATTGGGACTTTATTTATTTTTGTTCTTTTATATATATTTGATATTTTTTATTTTTTGGGTAATCTCTTTGGGTTTTGATCTTTTCACTATAATTGTGGGTTTTTGGGTTTAAGTCAATGAATATATATTTTATTAGTACTTCAGGGGAAGGATATTGATATGACTTTAAGGGATTCTTGAGGATTTTATATATATATGTGTGCTGATTTATATTTATTCTGTCCTCCCATTCTCACCGCGCATGCGCGACTCAGGGAGTGCGCTGCGTGGCGATCGGCGGTGCACTGTGTCTCTCGGACACAGCGGATCACCGATCTACGGAAACAGCCGAAGATGTTGGCTCGGTCATGTGATCAGCTGTGTCCAATCACAGCTGATCGCATGTAAACAGGGAAATGCCGGTTATCGGCATTTCTCTCCTCTCGAGCTGTCACACTGACAGCTCAAGAGGAGAGCCTGGTAATTGGCATTTCCGCGGAGGGGACATGCACACTGATCATCAGGGCCCCAGAAGTGCCACCTGTCAGTGTCCATCAGTGCCAGCTGTCAGTGCTGAACAGTGCCCCGTGCCAGTGCCCATCAGTGCCACATCAATGCCACATATCAGTGCCTACCAGTGCACATCAATGCCACATATCAGTGCCCATCTGAGCTGCCTTTCAGTGTCACCCATCAGTGCCAGTCAGTGCCACCTATCACTGCCAATCAGTGCCACCTATCAGTGTGCATCAGTGTCACCTATCAGTGTGCATCAGTGCCACCTATTAGTGCCAGTCAGTGTCGCCTAGCAGTGCCAGTCAGTGGCACCTATCAGTGCCATATATCAGTGCTGCCTTTCAGTGCCCATCAGTGCCACCTACCAGTGCCTCCTCATCAGTGCCCATCAGTGCCACCTATCAGTGTCCATCAGTGCAGCCTATCAGTGCCCATCACTGCAGCCTCATTAGCGCACATTAGTGAAGAAAAATCACCTATTTACAAAATTTTATAACAAAAACTAAGAAAAACTTTTTTTTCAAAATTTTCAGTGGTTTTTGGTTTGTTTAAGAAAAAATAAAAAAACCCAGAGGTGATTACCACCAAAATAAAGCTCTGTTTGTCACAAAAAAATTATTAAAAATTCATATGGGTACAGTGTTGCATGACCGCACAATTGTTATTCAAAGTGTGACAGCGCTGAAAGCTGGAAATTGGCCTGGGCAGGAAGGGGGCATAAGTGCCCTGTAGGCAAGCGGTTAAACTAGGATCGATGAGGGAGGGATAATTAGATTATAACGGGGTTGACAGATCAGACAGGGGTCAGTCCTTATTGGTGGGTGGAATAGGGAAAGATGGGGGGAAGGCTATGACAGATGATAGGAAGGTTCCCATGTTACAAACAACCAGTGGAATTGGTACCATTTGTAGGAAAGTAAAAAATATGCAAAATATGTGTGAACAAGGTGTCAACGAATTAAAGTGTTTGTTCACCAATGCCAGAAGTCTGCCAAGCAAAATAGGTGAGTTGCAAGCTTTGGTGCATGAAGAGAACTATGATTTAATTGGTATTGCTGAATCTTGGCTTCATTCTTCACATGACTGGGTCATTAATATTCCTGGCTATGTTTTCTTTCGGAGAGACAGGGTAAATAGGAAACGTGATGGTGTCTGTCTCTATGTGAGAAGTGATCTCAGAGTGAGTGTGAAAGAGGACCTAGTTGATGGAGAGTGTGATGAGGCTGAAGTATTATGGGTGGAACTGCACATGGGGGTGCATACTACAAAGGTAATCATTGGAGTTTGTTATAGGCCTCCCAGTGTTAATGAGGAGGTGGAGACTCAGCTCCATGCACAGATCAAAAGGGCTGTAAGGTCTGGGGCAATGATAATAATGGGGGATTTTAACTACCCAGAAATTGGGGAATTGTACTGCAGGAACAGTTAAAGGGCAAACATTTTTAGACCTACTACAGGACAGTTTTATGGTACCGTTCATAGAAGCCCCTACAAGGAATGATGCTCTGCTTGACCTGGTAATCTCAAACCATGCAGAGCTTATTACGAATGATCATATAAAAGAATATCTGGGTAGCAGTGACCATAACATGATTTCATTTATTGTTAGTTGTAAACAGTAAGCACATATGGGAAAAATAAAACCGCTCAAATTTAAGAGAGCTAATTTTCCAAGGCTGAGAGCTGCTCTCCAAGACTTAGACTGGGAGGGAAAATTGGCATCGATGAACACAACACAGAAATGGGAGTTCTTCAAAAAGACTGTATGTGAACACACAGCAAAATATATTCCCATGGGCAAATAGTTTAAAAGGCTAAAAATCAAACCTATGTGGCTTACGGCCAAAGTTAAAAAATCTATAGATAATAAGAAAAGAGCTTTTATTACATATAAAAATGAAAGAATGCTATCATCGTTTAAACATTACAGAGAATATAACAGAATATGCAAAAAGGAAATAAATTGA